>NT_037436.4:27549260-27849260 GCF_000001215.4 Drosophila melanogaster | reverse complement strand
TGGTAAAAGTTTTGATCCAGCGGCGGTTGCGCCATTTTCCCCAAACACTCCGCCGCGTTATCTTTACGAATTTCCAAGCGCCGCGCGGAAAAATGGCAAAGGAGTGTGGAAACTTTCAAGTATTTTCAGTAACCGGTTACTTTCGAGCGGTTTCGTGGTAAAGTGAATTCGTATATTTAAAAGGGCAATAAATTAAAAAAAAGTTAAAAAAACTCATATTTTAGTGGGTAGAGGACAGCACTGCTCCGAGGAGAACAGAATGTTAATTCGTATGCTAAGAAACGAAGGAAAAACATATAAGGACATTAAAAAACCCTTAAATGTTCTGCCATGGTATCCAATGCCATTAAATATAAATGGAAACCCGAAAACCGTGGTACCAAACGTAAAACCACAGATATAGAGGATCGACGCATAGTTCGTTACAGCAAAGTCTATCCTTTTGCATCTTCTAGGGACATAAAGTCTGAGCTAAACTTGGGAATCAGTGACGTTACAATTCGGAGACGACTACTTAATCAAAATTTAAGTGCGAGGAGTCCACGAAAGGTGGCCCTAATTAGCCCAAGGCGTCGCAACTGGCCAGTCTCCAAATGCCGTAATATCCTTTGGACTGATGGGTCAAAAATAGTGCTATTTGGTGGAACTAGTTCACTGCAGTATATCTGCCGACTTCCAAACACGGAGTACCACCCAAAACACCCACTGATGACCTTTGATTTATGGTATTATAGAGCAAAACGCATATGTAAATATTCTTAGTGATGCCTTACTGTCACATTTTGAATATAATAATAATAAGGGCATAAAATAGACATTCCAACAGGATAATGATCCGAAACGCAGAATAGCCAATCGGCTAAGAATAGGTTCACCCAAAATAGAATAGATGCAATACAGTGGCCAGCACCATCTTCCGATTTAAGAATTCCCCGACGTCCAAGGTTCAGCTTTGGCAAGTTGTGCAGGATGCATGGGCGAAAATTCCCCCAAACGTTGCCAGGACCTTGTGGACTTCATGCTGCGTAGGTGTAAGGTTGTGCTGGCTTTGTTTTTGTTGTTTTAATCTATATTTTCAAAACTATTGAAGAAATAAAATTGAAACATTTTATGAAATGTTTGAAATTAAATACCTAATGATATAAAAAAACTTAAACCATTAAAACTTAAAATCATAGGATTTTTTTTATCTTAAACTCGCAGGTCCCAAGCACTGCTATTTTTATGAACTAAGCTACTACCTGCATTCTTTGAGATTTGATTGTATTAAAAATGAATGCTTCGACTGGGTCAGATTCTCAGCGAGTTTTATTTCCTATAATTAAATACAAAGGTTTCGATTTAAATGTTAGCTCCGGTCCGCTGCCGAAATTCGACTGCCTGTCTCGCTCGCTACTTCGTCAGCGCTACGCTGCAGATCTCCGGAGTCGTTGAGCTGTCTATAACCTGTCAATGACCGCAGCCTCAGAGGTGGTATCGATCGTGGTTGGGAGGGGAAAGCAAGTGCTGTGTGTTAGCTTTTTTATATATTTATTTATGTATATAGTTTATACATGTGTAGGGAAGCGTTTAAATATGTAAACATGTAGACATGTGTATAGTTTATACATATCTACCTTACATTTCAATAAATCTAGTGTGCCCTTTTACTCACAAGTAACGTGTATACAAAAAGATTTATGGAATGTTATTAATGTTTGGAATTTTTAACATTTATTTAATCACATTGCCAAAAAAAATAAGAACAAGGAGTAACATTGTCAGTTTTTTTTCAGGTGAAAAACAGCGGGACGAGGAAATCCATAGATTGAATCATGCCCGAGGCCAGTTTAACAGGTATAAATATATATATATACATAAATGTTGTTATTTACTACAAACAAAAATTATGAGGAAAGAATATCAAAACAAATTATTTTAAGCATTTAGTTTGAATCAAAACATTGTAGTCTTGAAAAAAAGCTTAAAAAGTGCACATATTAAAAAAATTTTATTTGATTTGTATGTAGGGACTATTCCAGTGGATTCTATCGACTTTTTCTTTTGCTCTTACTGCTGCAAATATATTTTAGGCAGACGGCAGAGTGTGCGCGAGACTTCGCTTTTATTATATTATCGAAGCGATTATATTGGGCGAGAACGAGCGATAAACCACTGCACGCATTTTTAGTGAGAGTGAGAGCGAAGCTAGTTGCGATAAAGCGAGAAAGCGGGAGCAAAGTGAAGAAAATACTAGTGACGATCGCACCTTTAACATATTAAAGTTCTGATATCAAATTTTTCGCCCCCTATACACTTTTTCGCATACAAACACCCTTTTTTAACCAAATGAGGAGCGCGGCCGCACAAAATGATGCAATAATGAAAAAAGAAAAATAGCAATAATAATAGTATACACTATAAAATTAATCATTGTCACCAGTGATTTAAAGTTAGTTAACTTGGTCCGAGAGCACCGACAATATTCGAATGGGAGAAGGCCTATTTAGAAGATGTCCCAGGCTTAGGGTTCGGCGTCGTTCGGATCGTCGTGCCGCTCCGACATGTTTGGACTAAAAATCGGGCTCCACGCTATTGGGTCGAAATGAACAAATGCCTCGCAGTCTGAACATCGGCCTCCGGAAGGCAGCCGAAGCAAAGACATTCGTGTAACAAGATGCATAACGGCATTTGGCGGCGGTAAAAATGGCTTGCCCTCTCCGCTCACGCAAAGAAGAAAACATAAATATCTAAAATTTGAACGCAGCTGCTTAAGTTAGTTAAGAACATAGTCATAAAAGTGTGAATGTGCGCATACTTGTGCAAGGAGATTTTTAAGCCAAAATCAATTTTGATATGACAAATAAATTATTTTGAGAAAATATTAGCAAAGCAACCAAAGACACAAGATGCGTAACGCCATACGATTTTTTTGCACACGATTTTATAAAAGCTGCCTATAGAGGTTGATCCAGGCTCTCTCGAATGTTCTATGTAAAAAATTGTTGTTTTGCATTGCCTTAACGATATTATTATTTGAATACAGCTTGGAAATAGTAATAGCCGAAACTATGTACATAATATCACAAAATAAATTTCAAATATGTTTGAATAATTGAATAATTTGAATAATTGTCATTTGAGTATTAGGATTGCGACATGAAAAAAATTAGAGTAGACATGTCTTACATGTGTCTTAAGAAATCAATTTTGCTTTAAACATATTAATATGTATATATATTAGCTTTTAACAAAAATTACAGATCACAACTTAATTTTATTTATAAGTTGATATATTGGTTAACTTGATATTAATGCTGTAAAAGGTACTGCTCACAGTAACGTTTGCAACGAAATTGGGTAAAACTTCAAATATGTAAATTCGTTTCTTGGATCAAAATTAATTTTTGTCCGAAAATCTTCTCGCACAAGTTCGCACATATATACACGTTTTCGTTTATTGTTTTTGCTCACAGATGCAAGCAAACTCTATTTTTAGATATCTTACGCTCACAGTTTTACGCGAGCGGTGAAAAGGCAATTTTTCACCAAAAAAGTGCAAAACCAAAGTATAGCCGTTACGCATCTTGTTGTTCTAATGTCTTTGGTAGAACTCTATATAATAGTCACAAATAGTAATAAAATACATTTAATAACAAGTTTAAAAAATACATATTTATAAGAAAAAGCAAGAGAGAGATACTCGTTATTCAGTTTGTGCAAATGACAACGCGAAATGTCATAATTTTTCTGGCTTATCGATAGACATTAGGGATTAAAAAAAGAATAATATAAAAAATTTTATAAGTGTGGGTGTGGCAAATCGTTACAAATATGAAAAACATAAAAATATGAAAAATTATGAAAACATTTTTCAAAAAAATGGGCGCGGCAGTTTTGGAGGGTTTGGGGGCGTTACTCGTAGAGTAACAGGGTAACAGTGAAAGGGTAGAGTATATTCGTTTAAAAGTATGTAACAGGCAGAAGGAAGCGTTTCCGTATGAACGTCGAGATCTCAGGAACTATAAAAGCTAGAAGCTTGAGATTCAGCATACGGATTCTAGAAACAAAGACGCAGCGCAAGTTTGCTGACCCATGTTGCCACCCACACACTCACAAACCGGGAAAAACTGCCAATGCTTTTTATAAATGTGTTGAATTTTGACACATTTTTTTTTAGTTTTGTAAACTTTTTATCGATTTGCAAAAAAAAAAGCTTTTTGCCACGCCTACTCTAACGCTCTAAAACCGCTTAAAACTGACACATAATTGTGGAACAATTTTTGGATATTCTTTGATAATTTAATTATTCTTGTAAATTTCTGTATATTTGCAATCGATTTGCATTTTTTACAATTTTATTAAACTTGTAATTTTTATCGATTTGCCAAAAAACGTTTTGCAACGCCCACTCTAACGCCCTAAAGCCGCCGAACTGGCCACACTCCCACACTTGGGAAGAATTTTCGAACCTTTTCTCATTTTATTTCCCAAAATCTATCGATATCCCAGAAAAATGAAGAAATTTTGCCTTCGCATTCACACTAACTAAAGGGTATCCGATAGTCAGGGAACTCGACTATAGAATTCTTTCTTATTTTTGTCCCCCAATTGAAGAAGATGTTTCTATTTGTTGAGAAGTAATTACTTAATAACTGTTATAACTTTTTCTTATAGGCCGGAACTTTTGAGAGAAAAACCTAATGCGAACGGAGAGAGCAAACGAGATTGTCGCAATGACCGTTCTGTGTCGAAGAAAACTTCCCAGAATGATCTTGTAAGTAAAATATGTTCTTATTTTGTTGTGTTTTAAACATAACCCTTTTTGATCATAAATATAACATACTGTCAGACCAAAGACATTAGAATACCAAGATGTGTAACGGCCATACAAGCATTGGTTTTGCACAATGCAGCTACTTTTTTTGGTGACTGCAAAACTTGAACAGTTCATCAATATTTCAACTTATAATTAAAATAAATCTGGATCTGGAATTGTTATCATTACTTTGTTAAGTTATTTTTTTTTATTTATTGTCTTTTTTAGGAAAATGTATGTTCTTAAACAGAAAATACATTTAAAAAATATATTTCATAAAAATAATACAAACATACATAGCTAAAAGTTAATATTTATAAAATAAATACAAATATGCGACCTGTTTAATGCAAATTTGATTTCTTAGAGGACGACGTGCGCTCAAAAGCACCTACGAATCGATGTCTACTTGACAATGTCAGACAATTACACGTCGCAAGCTGAATACTCAAATGACAATTTTTCCAATATAACGTCATTTTTGAAATTTATTTTGTGATATGTACATAGAGATTCGGCTATTACTATTTCTATAGAATATATTTAACTAATTATATCGTTAGGGCAATGCAAAACAAGAATTTTTTACATGGTGCCAATTGATCAAAAATAACTAGATTTAAAGTCTATGAACTTGTAAAGTGAAGGGCATATGAACAAAGGGTCTAATGAACAAAAATTCGAGAGGGGCTGGACTATATTCGTTGGAATGTATGAAGCAGGCAGAAGAAAGAGTTATCGACCACATAAAGTAAATATATTCTTGATCAGAATTAATAGCCGAGTCGATCTAGCCATGTCCGTCTGTCCGTATGAACGTCGAGATCTCAGGAACTATAAAAGCTAAAAGGTTGCAATTCAGCATATAGATTCTAGAGACATAGACGGGGCGCAAGTTTGCTGACCCATGTTGCCACGACCACAAACCGCATAACTGCCACAACCACGTTTTCGAGTAATTTTTGGAGATTGTTTTCATATTTTAATTAGTCTTAAAAATGTCTATAGATTTGCCAAAAAAAAATTTTCCACACTCTAACGCCCCAAAGCCGCCAAACCAGTCACGCCTACACTTTAAAACAATTTTTAAATTTTTTCTCATTTTATTCCCCGATATCTATCGATATCCCACAAAAATTATGACATTTTGCCTTCGCATTCACCCTAGCTGAGTAACGGGTATCTGATAGTCGGGGCACTCGACAATAGCATTCTCTCTCGTTTTGTTATTAAATTGTGATTTTAAGGCTTTATAAATAAAGAATGTTTAAAATGTTGGCATGAATATAATTAAAAACTAATAAGGGTGCATCTCTTACTCTCAGTTCGAAAATTCAAACAATATGATACCTTCGGAGGCGGGCTAGTTCTTAAATCTAAATAATAAAGCAGCCTGATACAAATCAGTCAAGAAACGATTTACAGAGCACCCTAATAACGGTGATTGTATCTTCCATTTCCAATAAAAATATTCAATCCTTTAATTAACATTTCTTTTCGAAGAAGGCAAAATTTTCAGCAGACGCTTACAATATGCGTTTAAAAGACAGCCTTTGACACAGAAAACAACTTTCTTAGTAATTAATCTTGCGGAAATGGTTATTTCCTGACAAATAAAGAAATAAAATTTACTTTTGAACTTTAATAATATGTTTTCCTAATTGTTTGTTTAATTTTATTTTAGGTTTTGCAATCATCTAATAAATATTCAGGACTCGACAATGAAGGATCGGAATAATATATTTGTGTTTCTTAAAAATAAATAAAAATAAAGAAAATATATAAATCTATGACAAATTTTACAACCAACTTTTGTATAAAATATAATAATAATTGTTCAGCTTTAGCGTTCGACTTTAGCACTTCTTAGTGCCTATTTGTTTAATTTCTACTATTTTCTTATCCTTAATTATACAAATTCATTTTCTACTCCCTATCCAATGTTCAATATTTTGACTACTCCAGACACCATGATATGGATTTCGTGCCAATTGAAAACCTTTAACATCTTTAATTAAAAGCCTATAATTTAACCTTCTCTATTACTTATGAACCCTTATGTTTAGGAATTAGCTTTCCAGCAACTCCTCCTGTACTATCGAAATTCTTAACCATAATATAATCTCATACTTTGTACTACCTACTTTCTTATTTCTTATTATTATTTTTTTTTATTATCCCTCTGTGCTTTTAATTGCGATTCCGATCCTTTTCTCATAATTTCTTTTAACTCTGTAAACACAATTTAACTCTTCTAATTTTTGGGTTAATTCATCAACAACTTTATCATTTTGTTCAATTCCAAACATCAGCTTGCTGGGAGAATGCGCTACACTTCTTTGTTTGGTATTGTAACGAATTGATTTTTCTATCTCTGCTCGCTACGAATTGCAACGGCTAGCTCAGAGAGTTTGTGCGTTCGCCCCACCAAATTTACGATTTTTGTGTTTGCCCGACCAAGGAAGAGAAGATGGTTCTAATTATAGTGGGTCTATTATATTGTTTCACGACTGACTCCCCCGGTGATCGCGCTGCTCCTGCGGCGTTTCTCCTGCAACGCCTTGCCTTCGTTGTCCTGTGTACTCCTTGACAACGGACGACGTGCCGGTCCGACCGGGATAAGGATGTTATGGGGCAGGGTGTATCGTCCACGGGCGAGGCAACGCTAGCCCTGGGACCACTTTTACCGACCACTGACTGCACACGGCCCGCTCGGTTACAAAGTCCAACAGTTGTACCATTAGTTCACGGTGCGATCTCTGTGTGCACGCACCGTTACCGATCAACCTCTGTGCCTTTGGCCCGCTTGAGTCTATAACTGTAACGAACACACTCATAGAGCGTTGTCCTCCCCAACACACTCTGTCACTATTTTTACCGGCATGCTCAGGGAAAATGGGCGTGGGTTTTGTGTTGAGATGAACAAGAGTGTCACAGCTACAATACTGTAGACAGAGATACGGTAGATTAAAAAAAAAAAACGATAACCAAACGGTTAAGAAGCGGACAAGAAAGTGTACCTATTGAAGATGAGGCCCAGATGTTATTGGCCTTATTCTATACCCACCCTACCTGTGAAATCCATTCGGACTCCACCCTAATACAACCACTGCTTTACATACCCTTTGGTGCCCAACAAGACATCAGATTAGTTCATTATGGACCCCATATAATTGGACCCCGATACATTTTCCTAAACCTAATCCTTAAACTGAAAATTACGTTATTTACGTTAAGGTAATCTCTTATTGAGTAATTTTGCTTATCAACGATAAAATAAAGGAAAAATAATCAAGATAGGAATGCAAATACTGGTATTTAAGTTTACATTAATGCTTTTGTTTGTTTGGCTTACTTTACGTTAGAATTATGTATGATTAATGTATATTTAAACTTTAAACTTCTTTAAATTAAGAGATCTAGATATATGATTAATTAAGGCAAGGTATTTTAAGCACACTATTGAGGAATATCTGACTTTTTATATGTATGCTTGTGTGTTTTTATTATTTTTGTTCCGTACTCACGCACTTTCCATCGATGTCAGCAGGATTGATGACTGTTGATGATTTGCTGTAGGTATTAATATAAATCGGGAAAATCACATATATATATGTGGCATTACGGATGTATTCTGACCACTGTACGTGTCTGTCATATTATTAACATGGTTTGACCACTGTGCTTGCAAGACGCAGCTGGGCAATGAGTTCGGTATATTGAGAGGTCATTCTTAGAATTAGTACCGTTACGAGTGAGGCGACGGCGTTGTCGCGCTGTCGCCTAGTGTAGTCCAGCTAGCGTGTGTAAAGGATAGATCGATGCGTAGAAAATACGATCAGTTGCATACAGACGTTCGCGCACGCCGGTTGGAATTCGCTTCACTCAAATAGTTTAATTGCCAACATGGGAGATCAGGCTCAAGAAAATGTCAACGCTGCGACATCAGAAGTGGGATCTGCTTTGCCTACAAATATCACCGATGCATACCTGGCAGCTTTACAAGTGCAAAACAACAACCTAATGGAGATCATCAAAAATATGCAGACACCAAAGGCATCGGCAACTGATGAAAAGGGAAAACATATAATTCTCCCAAAGTTTCATCCTGAGGGAGCTGGTGCAGATGCCTCAGCTTGGTGTACAACAGTGGATCTCATTTTTGCTGACAAAACGCCCGAAGGTAGCAGCCTGATGATAACTTTAAGTAAGGCGCTAGAGGGAAGTGCATCACAATGGCTGTCCCAAATATGCTTTGCTGGCATCACATGGCCACAATTTAAAGAACTCTTCGTTCAACGCTTCGTTGGCATCGAAACGTCTGCTGCCACACTGATGAAAATTTTGAACGGGCGACCAAAGTCTGGAGAAAGTTACACCGAATATGGAAGCCGAATCGTCACCTTACTTATGTCCAAATTTAAATCTATTGATCTGGAGGAAATGGCGGTTTCACTTACTCTGGCTCACATGGCACAAATTGACAAATTGTCGCGCTGGGTTTTTACAAACAATATTAAAACTCGAAATGACATGCAACAACAACTACAAGCGCACACTTTTAAAAAACGGAACCTTGATGACGACGCATCTACAACAGGCCCGGAGCGTAAAAAGCCTAAGTATCTCTCTCAAGTGAAATGCAATTATTGTGGGAAGACTGGACATAAATATGCTGAATGTCGTGCTCGGCAGAGGTCACAAAATCAAGGAAGAAGTCACAGCGGAAGTTCAACGCAAGGATCAAAAGACCAATCAACAGTCAAGTGTTTCAAATGCGACGAGCTTGGGCACTTCGCATCCGCCTGCCCAAAAGGACGATCACGAGGAAAAAATCAAGTAACCGAGAAACGTGTTGAATAGTAAGAAGTTCAACCGGTGAGTCTGTTCCATTTTGCTTCGACTCTGGCGCTGAATGTTCCTTGGTTAAGGAAAGCGTCGCCGATAAATTTAGTGGCAAAAGAATTAATAATATTGCAAAATTGAACGGCATATGTAATGATTCAATATGTAGCACTCAACAACTATTATGTAATATAAATATTGATCAATGTTATTTTGAGATTTTGCTACATGTTATTATGGATAAGTATTTGAAATATGACGTACTAATTGGTCGTGAAATTTTAGGCCAGGGCTTTGGCGTAACCATGGACGCTGACAAATTTCAAATTTACACAACCAAAAGAGTAGAATCGTTAGTAACTATCAATTATGAAGAAGTAATAGAATCAAATCATGATCTTGATAAGACAGCCTTGAAAAAAATTTTAAAATGTTTTTCAGATTGGTTTATTGATGGAATACCAAAGACTAGGGTCACCACAGGGCAGTTGGAAATTAGATTAATAGATCAGCAAAAGACAGTACAACGGCGGCCATATAGGCTTAGTGAAGAAGAGAAAAGCAAAGTGCGGGGTAAAGTTGATGAATTACTAAAAGCTAAGATTATTCGGCCAAGCTGTTAACCTTTCGCTAGTCCCATGATGCTAGTCAAAAAAAAAAGAATGGCACCGATCGACTGTGTGTGGACTATCGCATGCTAAATGAAAATACAGTGGCTGACAAGTATCCATTGCCCCTCATCTCAGACCAAATTGCTAGGCTTCGGGGTGCTAAATATTTTTCGCGCATAGATATGGCAAGCGGCTTTTATCAAATTCCAGTCCATGAGGACTCAATTGAACGAACAGCGTTTGTAACGCCAGAGGGTCAATACGAGTTCTTGACAATGCCGTTTGGTTTGAAAAACGCACCATCTGTTTTCCAGCGGGCTATAATGAAGGCCCTAGGAGATTTAGCCTACACTTATGCAATTGTGTATATTGATGATGTTCTCATAATAGCAGAAAGCAAAGAAGATGCGCTAGTTAGATTGCAGAGAGTGTTGGAGACATTAAGTAAGGCTGGATTTTCATTTAATGTCACTAAGTGTTCCTTTCTCACCACAAAAATAGAGTATCTCGGATTTGAAATAAGCAACGGAGAAGTCAGGCCAAATTCACGAAAAATTCAAGCTTTAAAAGCATTACCATCACCCCAAAATGTCTCACAGCTAAGACAATTCATTGGTTTAGCCACATACTTTCGTCAATTTGTGTTAAATTTCTCCCAAACACTTAAACCTCTGTATCTTCTCACATCTAAGAAAAACACTGACTTTGTTTGGTTACCAGTGCATGAACAGGTCCGAATAAAAATAATAACTATATTGACCCAGACGCCAGTTTTAATCATATTCGATCCGTAATACCAAATAGAGCTGCATACTAATGCAAGTTGTATTGGGTATGGAGCGATCCTGTTACATAAAATTGACAATAAACCTCATGTTGTAGAGTATTACAGTAAGTGTACGTCTCCCGCCGAATCTAAATACCATTCATACGAACTGGAGACGTTAGCAGTGTTAAATGCTATAAAACACTTCCGGTATTATTTGCAGGGACGTAAATTTGTAGTATATACTGACTGTAATTCTTTAAAGGCCAGCCGTACAAAACAAGATTTAACACCGAGGGTGCATAGATGGTGGGCGTTTTTACAGGCATTTGATTTCGAAATAGAGTATAGAAAAGGCGAGCGAATGGCGCATGTGGATTTTCTCTCTCGAAATCCAGTGCTTGAACAACAGAAAGGTATGAATAAGATTTCAGAGTTAAGAATCAATTTGACCGAGGTATCTGATAACTGGTTGGTTTCAGAACAACAGCGAGATACTGAGATACAAGATATAATTGTAAAGTTAAAAAATAATGAGTTCCCAGGAAATCTGGATAAAACATATGAATTGCGAAAGGGAATACTTCATAGAAAAATTCAGCGAAATAGTAAGACCAAATGTTTGCCGGTAATACCAAGGGGTTTTCGATGGGCCGTCATAAATCACGTCCATGAATCCATTATGCATCTTGGATGGGAAAAGACGCTGGACAAAGTCTATTGTTATTACTGGTTGGAAAATATGCCTACATATGTGCGTAGATTCGTAGAAAATTGCATTACATGTAAAGTTTCTAAGCCACTAGCGGGAAAAGTGCATACATATACATATTGACATCACAGGCAAATTGAGTGGCAAAAATGATTTGAAGGAATATGTCATCGTCCTTATAGATGCCTTCACCAAGTTTGTTTATTTTCATCACACACTAAATGTAGATTCTGATAGCTGCATTAAGGCTGTAAAATCAGCCGTGTCCTTGTTTGGTTTACCAAACTCGAATTATAGCAGATCAAGGACGTAGTTTCGCAAGTAAAAGCTTTCGCGATTTTTGCTCCTCTGAAAAAATTAATCTACATTTAATTGCTACGGGTGCAAGTAGAGCAAACGGTCAGGTCATGAGTACCCTGAAAGGTATGCTAACGGCTGTCGAGTCTAGTCAGAGATCATGGCAGGATGCGTTGGCTGAAGTGCAGCTAGCAATGAATTGCACGACTAATCGTGTGACTAAGTTCAGCCCTTTGGAATTATTGATTGGTAAAGAAGCTCGACCTTTTGGCTTGTTGCCGCTAAACGAAGATAACGATGATGAGGTAGACAAAGAAAATTTGAGAAAGGAGGCTAAAAAGAACATGAAAACTCAAGCAGAATACGACAAAAAAAGGTTTGATAAAAATAAGGCTAAGATAGTACATTTCAAAGTGGGTGATCACGTTTTGCTCAAAAACGAAGAACGTCATCAAATTAAACTCGATCCTAAATTTAAAGGGCCATTTGAGATAATTGAAGTATTGGATGGAGATAGATATACGCTAAAATCTTTAACATGTAAACGAACATATAAGTATTCTCATGAATGTTTAAGAGCAATTCCAAATAATCAGATACACGATGAGTTATGTAAAGACAGGGACAGCACGATGGGAGTTGTGCCTGTTGCCCAATAGAGAAACTGAAGACCGCACCATAGCAGAAGAGACTTGTTATGGCGGGGGTCATTTGTGTAAAAGGAACTACACAAAATATAAGTTCAGTTTGTGCAAAAGGAACTACACAAAATATAATTCAGTTTGTGTAAAAGAACCTACACAAAATATAAGTTCAGTTTGTGTAAAAGGAACTACACAAAATATAAGTTCAGTTTGTGTAAAAGGAACTACACAAAATATAAGTTCAGTATGTGTAAAAGGAACTACACAAAATGTAAGTTAATTATGTGTAAAAGGAACTACACTAAAGATAAGTTTATTATGTGTAAAAGGAACTACACTAAAGATAAGTTTGTTATTTGTAAAAGGAACTACAAAATTTGTTTGATTTAAAAGATTAAGAGAAAAATGTGTTAAAGGAATTACACGAATGGTATGATTTATTAAATTTAAGCTATGTTACGAAAATTTAAATAATTGAGTCATGTTATGATAAGGATAAAATTTGAATCAGAAATAGAATAAATGGAAAACATTCTTATGGATATGGATACATATCCAGAGAGCCTTGGAATCCTGAAGCATTACCACTTATGTGGTAGATTTAAGACAACACACGAGGACGTGTATCATGTCAGGAAGGCCGTGTCGCATTACGGATGTATTCTGACCACTGTACGTGTCTGTCATATTATTAACATGGTTTGACCACTGTGCTTGCAAGACGCAGCTGGGCAATGAGTTCGGTATATTGAGAGGTCAATCTTAGAATTAGTACCGTTACGAGTGAGGCGACGGCGTTGTCGCGCTGTCGCCTAGTGTAGTCCAGCTAGCGTGTGTAAAGGATAGATCGATGCGTAGAAAATACGATCAGTTGCATACAGACGTTCGCGCACGCCGGTTGGAATTTGCTTCACTCAAATAGTTTAATTGCCAACATGGGAGATCAGGCTCAAGAAAATGTCAACGCTGCGACATATACTTGTCAGATCTCCCACAAGTTAAGCTAAATTAGAATCGTAAAAATTTATAAGTAAATATTTTTAGGTAAATTTAACACAAATATGAAAAACTATTCTAAAGATACTTAAGACTGGACACGATCATTCGTGTTGCGTCTGCTTCAGGTTCGCAGCATACGCAGCGACAAGGCCAGCAGCCTGGGGCTCGTGTTGTGCAAAAATATTCTTGGAATGCGCACGGATGAAGAAGACACCAAGTTGACTTGTGCAGCAGAAGAGGACAAGCCTAGCTTTCCGCTGCACGCGGTGGGTGCTCCTGATGCAAGCAGTTGTAAATCTTTCTGCGATCGATGAAGCCACTGTAAGTTTCACGCGTTGTCAAAAGTTTGGCGAAAAACAATACAGACCGCCTTGGCGACGCAGCCACTAAGACTTCTATCTCCAAATGTGGGACCGGCAGCGACGCAGTTAAAGGAAACTATCACTTGGCAGTATTTGCCTTGAAAAACTATTATCCAAACCACACGATGCTCGTGGATTTTTAATCATGGATTTTGCATAAAGTTAAACTGCACTCGATCACGCCTTCACGAAAAGAGAACGGAAGTATGCAAATCATATGTGACCGTAGCTTGCTATAATCCTACTCGGGAAATTTGTGGTATTTTTATAGGGCAATATTCAATTTTGCTAGGATTTGAATTTGGCTAAAATGGTTCGTTACCAAATAAGTGCGGTAGCACATATAAGGTTGCCATTTGGCTCGACTCCCACAACCACAGATTTGATTTTTAGTCCCTGTGACTAACAATAAAAACTGAAAAAGGAGTCAAAAGCAATTACCAAATGTCCTCCCAAATCTACCAATTTCCTTGCCGTTCATGTCCTCTAAGAGATATATTGATTGACCAATCCTTTCTTTGACTCGGGCCTTAACACCGACAGGAGCGAGTTTCGCGTTAAAATTATTCGCTGCATTACTTAAAACGAAATTTCTTTTAACAACTTCTTGACCAACCTCAAAAGATCGAGGTCGTGCTCGGAGATTGTAAGACTTTTGGTTTGTCTCATAAGCCTTATTCAAATGTTTGGCAATGTTGGAGCGAATTCTTTGAAATTCGTCAGTTCTTGATAATTTTACGTCACCTTCTGTGAGTAAATTAAGTTTGCGCAACAGTTTGTAGTCATTACCGTGGGATATCATGTGTTTACCGAAAACAACCTGATAAGGCGATATACCAATAGATTGGTGAATCGAGTTACGAAGAGAACAGTTGATGCTACTGAGGAACACGTCCCATTCGCGATGGTCAGAGCGAATGTAAGCTCTTAAAGCAGCGTTTATAGAACGGTTAACTCTCTCAGCTCCGTTGGATAGTGGAGCATATGCACCAGTAAACATATGACGAACGCCATATTTCGAAAGAATGTCAGAGAAATCACGGCTTTTAAAATGAGTTCCGTTGTCACTCACGACTGTTTCGGGTACACCCAAAGCATGAAAATATTTCATCCCGCAATATACTGATGATCACTTTATTGTTGAACTTTTTCACAGCTTTTAAAAAGGTAAATTTGGAAAAGTGATTCAGAATAATCAGTATACCAATGTTGCCGGATTTCGATCTGGGAAATGGGCCGATAAAATCAAGATAAAGTCTTTGAAAAATTGTATCGCTTTGCACTTGTGCTCCCATTGGTGGTTTTAAAGAACGATTGGGATATTTAGTGGTCTGACACGTCTCGCAATTTCGAATGTAATCACGAACGTTGATAACCATGTTTGGCCAGTAAAAACGCCGTCTAATACGCTCTAAGCATTTAGCCATTCCACAATGTGCAGATGTTGGTTGATCATGAGCCGAACTCATTACGCTATGACGCAACGACTCAGGTACAAGCAATTTCCAGCAATCGTCTGGTGAAACGTCAGTACAATTGGGGAATGTTGCCCGATGATAAATATAGTCATCACTGACTTGAAAATCAGGTAATTTTTGAGACACTAATTTATCTCTGAGAGCAGAGTACTTTTCCGATTGAAATGCACTGGAAGATAAATCAATTTCGGAATGGACTTCAAGGTCTATTGCAGCAATATCGTAAACATCCTCGAACGATCGAGACAAAGCATCCGCAACCACAGTTTCTGTTCTGTTTCTTGCGATGCTCGATTTCGAAGGAATAACCCTGAAGTTTGATAGCCCATCTTGCCAATCTCCCGCTTAAATCTGATTGGTTCATTAGCCATCGAAGACTTGAGTGGTCGGTGACTACTTTGAAGCTATGACCGTCGATGTACATTCTGAACTTCTTAATTGCCAGAACTACAGCCATGCATTCGAGTTCTGTAACTGTATAATTATGTTGGGCTTTATTCAGCTTCTTAGACATGAATGCTATCGGACGTTCACAACCGGAATCATCACATTGAGCTAGAACTGCACCCACTCCATGTAGTGAAGCATCACACTGCTGCAATAAATGGTTTGTCATCAAAAGCTTCTTGAGCAAGATCGTTCCAACTGAAGGATTTGCCACGTAACAACTCTCTCACTGCAGCGATTTTGTTCAGATTTACTTGTAGTGTGCCTTCGCCCACCAGGTAACCGAGATAGTCTACTGTTTTCAGGCAGAACTGACTTTTCTGGACATTAATTGTCAATCCAGCTTTACGCAATTGGGTGGCTACTTCGGACAAATGCAAAAGATGGTCTTCGAAATTGTTTGACAAAACCAGCAAATCGTCGAGGTAGACTAATACATGCGATTTTAATTGATAGGGTATAACGAAATCCATCAAACGGCACATGGTTTGTGGAGCGTTTGACAATCCAAAAGGCATTCTCTTGAACTGATAAAGGGGCCTATTTGGAACGGTGAAAGCAGTCTTGGCACGGGATTCTTGATCTAAACAGATCTGCCAAAAGGCATCTTTGAGGTCAATTTTGGAAATGCAATGTACCGATGGAAGACGACTTAGCAGTCCATCCATAATTGGGATTGGGTAAGCGTCCTTTACTGTGACTGCATTTAATTTTCTTGCATCGAGACAAAATCGCACCTTGCCTGGTTTGATATGCAATGTAACCACTGGAGATGACCAAGGCATGAAGGTGCCTCTTCAATGACATCCATCTTAAACATGCGATCGATTTCTATGCACAAAAGTTTTTCTTTAGCAGGCGAAAGTGGATAAAATCGTTGTTTGATTGGTTTCGCATTGGATGTATCGATATTGTGCTCTATCAGGTTAGTCAATCCTAAGCCCTCGTTCACGAACGATGGGAAAAAGTCTATTACTTTCTGCAATTTTAATTTTTGTGAATCAGACAATCGTACGCGAGTAGAGTCTTCGGGTTCAAAGTTGATTTCGTTGATCAAAACTGTTTGCTTAATAGAAATTCCAAACGTATACCAGAAATCCATTCCGCTTTGCTTTATGGAAGGGACTATTAAGAATTCGAAGTTATTATCAACAAAGTTGTAAATCAAGGGAATTTGTATAGTGCCTGCAACATTTTGCGTTTGGCCATCAGCAGTTCGCACAACCGATTTAAATTTATTAAATGGCTTGCTTGATATTAATTGTTGTGCTAGCTCACCACCTATAACGTTTTTGTTGGCGCCACTGTCTAGGAGAGCTAAATGCGATTGACCAAATATGTCAATGTGTGTGAAAGGTCGAATATCGTTCTTATTTTGAACAATTGATGAAATCGTAAAACGGTTGAATGATCGTTTACGAATCCAAAACTTACGAATTCGCCGTGATGATCGGTGTTTTCGATTATGAAGTGAATTTTCCCCAAATATTTGCAATTTACGATTTGCATACTCCAGCACTTGCAAATGATATGGATTAAAAGTTTGGGATAATGTTACGTCAGGTTGAGTTGAGGGCAGAATGGAATGAACATCATTTGCCACAGAATTTGGTTCAGTTTGTATTTTCAAGGCTAACGGCGGACATTCGTTTTATTCGCATAACGAATGCCCTGCTGAGAGTTTTCCGATGTCGATTTACATTTTGCGCAGTTGGGTTTATACACCTCCGGTGTTCCGCAACCATAACAAAAAATACGGCGTGTCTTAAGGCAATTCTGGTAACCGTGACCTGATTCATCGCAGTTCCAGCACTTAATTTTCTCAGAAGTCCTAACGACTCAAATCTCGTCCTCGACATCCTGTTCTTCCTCAGACTGATCTTCGGAATCATCTTCATGCAGGATTGCGTTAACAAAACGCTTGCTTGTGTTCGGACGTTGGATTGGCTTTGTCCGGGTGCTTCGAAAGAAATCTTCGTGACGATGACATTCCCTACGCAATGTTGCTAAGTTTGGGGTGTCTATGTGCAGTAATTCGTGCTTGATCTCCGGTTTGAGATTATGACGAACTTCTACAGTAATCTCACTGTCCTGCATTGGTTCACTAAGGGAATCTGCAATGGAAAGCATTGCATCCAAAAAATCATCAAAATTTTCTGTGCTACCCTGTTTACGGCGACGCATAGCAATTTTAATTTCACGATCAGATCTCTGATCTTGATATCTTTCCTTTAAACGCCTGCATAACACGTTCCAATTCATGTTATCCACCGATCTGTGAACACGCCAATAAAATGCTAAGGCCGGTCCTGCAAACAGTAAATTAGCGAAATGGGAAAAAAGTTCGAAGTTTCCGTTCAGGCTTTGCGAAGTGAGACAATTTACGCGGTAAATAAAATCCTCAATGGCAATGTCGTTGGCTGAACCGCTGAATTTAATACGCCAATTTGATATAATATTGGAAATCCTATCAGGTCTATCCAAAGAAAGATCACTTCGATCGCTACGAAAGTCTGGTGAAGTCCTAACATGTGAATTGTTATTTCTTTCTGAGTTTATTTCGGGAGCTTCTCGACCGAAATTATTTTGTATGTCTTGCTGCAGCTCACTCTGTCCATTATTTACAAATGTGGATTTATTCAATTGAGTGAACGCCATAGTGATTTGTTCTGTCACTGATTGTAGCATGCTTGCTTGAAAGGCCTGCATTGAACTTTGGACTATTTGCTGAACACGGTCTTCTGTCACAACTCTGGAATCTGAACTATCCCCGCTACAAATTTCCTGTTGGGAATTTGGATCAGACTTCTCATGTTGTTTGGCTGTATTCCAAGAACCTGAACGGGTCATCATCCTGTTACCTTGAGATTTAGTTGACAAAGAGATCCTAACTCGGATTGAGATCATGGCCTGACACATATGGGGCATTTGTCATGGTTCTTAAGGTAATTGTCAAGGCAATGTTTGTGAAAAGAATGTTTACAACGGGTTTCAACCAAATCCAGATTACGTACTGGCCCGTTGCAGATGGTGCATGTCACCGACGCATCCGTATCTACGTCAACTAAATTTTCATTACTTCGCATCATCATTTTCGAAGCTTCTAGAAGAATATATAAAGTCTAACAATTCCTCTCGTTAGAACAAGAAAAATAAGCGGTAAGATCCAACGATCAAAGATAAGCGAAAAAAGATAATGAGTACGCGCTAAGATCCAACGCTAAGCGACAAAAAGATAAAAGTTAAGCGACCAAAAATAATACCTGCGGGTCTTACCCTGAGTAGCAAAGCAGTAGGTTGTATAATTTAACAGGTACGAAAAGCTAACGGGGTGTGTAAGTTAACTAAGTTAACCGGACTGATCGTCCGCACACCAGCACCGGTCAAATTGCTGACCAAGCATTTGGCCGGAAGCTCATGCATAGCCGGCAGAAGCTCTGCGCATTGGCAGAGGCCGCTATGATGTTTTTCCCTTTGTTAGCTTATAGTCAGTTCGTTTTGGATATTCAAAGAATAAAGAGCAATCGCTCATAAAGCTTACTCCGGCAACTGTCGTTATCATTATAAATTACCATAGCTATCTGAGTCCCTAGGCCAGAAGCCAAAAGGAAGACAGTCATCTTCCCAACATAATCAGCGTAACTCTTCAAGTGAACTTACTACCTCCTACTCCCGTACGAGGAGCACCTGAAGATAATCAGCCAACCGACAACATACCAGTGACAGCGGCGAGAGATCCCCTCTACGGCTCTTCACACTTACCTTGACCACCAGTGACCCAGTGACTGCGGCGAGGGATCCCCTCTGCAGCACCCCACACTTATATTAATTGGCACCCAACTCCAGGAACCCACACCACTACCCTGAATCATGTAAGTGGGATTCTCAACTTAAACACTACTCCAAACTGCGTCTAGAATTTTAAAATATTTAAAATATTTGTGCGAGTTACATAAATAAATTAAGAAAATCGGCATTTCCACTACAATAAACGTTTATATGTGTTGCGAATTAAAATTATGTTACTGTTATGAAGTTTAAATATCGAATTTTGATTTGTGGTTGACTTTGCAATCCATATTGTGTGCATTTCGTTCCGCCTTCGCACATCCGCGGGACACTGTCGTTTCATTCGAAATTTAATTCGCTACATTGGCTTCACAGCCCTTTCAAGCTTTGTTGTTTTTGACCCACTCCACTTCGCTACCCGATACTGGCGCATGCATTGCTGTGACAATTTTGTGCCTTTTATTTATCTCTTTGTCTTTGCTGTGGCAATTTTTGTCTTTGTATATTTGTTTGCCTTATTGGAGACCCGCTCCCCGCAGGCCCTTCACCTTATCGTTACTTAGCTAGGCAGTGGCTCTGCTCGTTGAGTCTTCGTCCAATGCCTTCAAAGCGGCGACTCAGCCCCCGCGACCCCCTTGCCGTACTGTTTGGCCCCACGGGCACAACGGCCTGAGTATTCACATACATAGCTACCCATGAGCGAGTCATTCCGACAATATAGGAATTCTAAAAAGTGCGCTAGCGACTCAGAGTCCGAAAGCGACGATTCGACAGAAAACTCTGTACGTAAAAACACCCCAACTAACGCATTCACTGCATATAAAATGTCTCTCGAAACGGAACAAATTAAAGCTCTCATAAGGGCATTACAAGAGCAAGCCTTAGAGAGTCAACGCAGGGAGGCTGACTTGCGTAAAACAATTCAAGATCTGGCCGGCCAGGTCGCGGCCATACAGATTGCCCCTGCCCGGGCAGAAGCTCCCCCAATCAAGGTTTACAGACCAGTAGAAATCACCGGACTGGTCCCTTGTGGGGAAACATTGGATGCCGTTAAATGTCTTCCAGACTTTATGGGGACACAGGAGACATACGTCTCCTGGCGGCAAGCGGCAAATGCCGCTTACCATATGTTCAGGAAATATGAGGATAGTTCGCGGCACTATCAAGCTGTGGTCATCATCAGGAGCAAAGTTAAAGGCCCTGCTGATGCAGTTCTGTCGTCCTTTGGGACTATACTGAATTTCGATGCGATCATAAGTCGCCTCGATTTCACGTATAGTGACAAACGCCCGATACACGTTATCGAGCAGGAGCTAGGCACCCTCAGACAGGGAAGCCTGACGCTCCTCCAGTATTATGATGAGGTCGAGAAAAAACTCACCTTACTCACCAATAAGGCGACTATGTCTTATGAAGCGTCGGCAGCAACGGTGCTGTGTGAGAAGTTCCGAGATGATGCTTTGAGAGTTTTTGTCTCGGGGCTCAGGCGCAACCTCACAGACGTGCTATTCGCGGCAAAGCCTAAGGACATGCCGTCAGCGCTCGCCCTGGCGCAAGAAGTAGAGTCCAATCATGAGCGGTACACTTTTGCAACTTCATTTGCACGAAGCCAAGAGGATAGGGACCACAAGCAATATCCCAAAGTGCAGGAGCGCCAACGGGCCCCCCCACAAGCCGGCTCGCAGGGAAGTGCTGGGAAGAACCCGCACTTTACTAAGCAGCATAGAGCACAGGTGCACTCCGCTCCACGTAGCGACCGAATGGCCCGAGAGAACACGCCAGAACCCATGGACGTTGACCCGTCGTTGTCCAGGATGCAGCCATCTCACGCCCCGGCTTACCCGAAATCGAAGCCGGCCGCGTCTGGCCGTTCGGTCCCACCAAAAAGGCAAAGGGTCAACCATGTTGCCCAGGCCTCTGATGATTCGGACAAGGTTTATAACACCGCAGCCTCCAGTGCAGCAGCTAAAGTCGACGACGATTCCATCCTAGAGTATGACTCGGATACCATTAATTTTTTAGGGGAAAGTCCCTGCTACCCGTCATCAGACGAAGAGTAGCGGGGATCGACATGAAACTACTGGTTGATACGGGCGCGGCAAAAAATTTTATCCGACCATTTAAGGCGTCCGCCCGGTGCAGTCCCCATTTACAATCCATTCGATTCATGGTGTGACTACAATAACTAAGAAATGTTTTGTGTCCATTTTTAATCTTAAAGCTACCTTTTTTTTATTACCAGACTTGACCTCCTTTGACGCGATTGTTGGCCTAGACCTGTTAAAACAGGCCGGCGCGTCGCTTTGCCTAGCTTCCGGCAAGCTCAAATGGGGCTCCGGAGCAGAGCAAATTGACTTTCATACTTGCCCCGATGTCAATTTCACCAAAGTAGATTGCTCGGACGCACCGCCCTTAATTAAGGGTGCTTTTTTAAAAATGCTCGGGAATAGGAAAAAAGCTTTTGCTGATCCTAATGAGGCTCTTCCTTACAATACGTCGGTGGTAGCCACCATCCGGACGGTTGATGAGGAGCCCATTTATGCCAAGTTATACCCATATCCCATGGGAGCAGCTGACTTCGTCAACGGCGAAATTCAGGAACTGCTTAAAAATGGCATAATCCAAAAGTCAAAGTCCCCCTACAATAACCCAATATGGGTCGTAGACAAAAAGGGCACTGACGATGCGGGCAATAAAAAAATGCGCTTGGTGCTGGACTTTCGAAAACTTAACGAAAGGACGGTACCAGACAGATACCCCATGCCAAATATCTCTATGATATTGGGGAATCTCGGCAAGGCCAAATACTTCACGACCCTCGATCTGAAGTCTGGCTACCACCAAATCACGCTCGCAGAACGCGACCGTGAAAAGACATCGTTCGCAGTAAACGGAGGGAAGTATGAGTTCCGAAGGCTGCCATTCGGACTCAGGAATGCTGCAAGCATCTTCCAAAGAACAATTGACGATATTCTGCGAGAGCAGATCGGAAAGTTCTGCTACGTTTACGTCGATGACGTCATCATCTTTTCGGAAGATGAAAACGCCCATGTCAAGCATGTAGATTGGGTTCTGAAGAGCCTGTACGATGCTAACATGAGAATATCGGCGGAAAAGTCACGTTTTTTTAAGAAAAGCGTGAGCTTCCTGGGGTTCATCGTCACCAACAATGGGGCGGCGACTGACCCAGAAAAGGTTAAGGCCATAAAGGAATTTCCGGAACCCAAAAACGTATTTGAGGTAAGGTCATTCTTGGGCTTAGCCAGCTATTATCGTTGCTTTATCAAAGACTTCGCATCAATAGCTAGGCCCATTTCAGACATATTGAAGGGCGAGAACGGTAGTGTTAGCCGACACAGGTCCAGGAGTATCCAGGTAGAATTTTCCGAAGCGCAACAACGTGCCTTCGAAAAGCTACGCAATATCCTGGCGTCTGAGGACGTCATCCTGAGATACCCTGATTACAAAAAAGCGTTTGATCTAACGACAGACGCTTCGGCCTACGGCATTGGCGCAGTGCTGTCCCAAGAGGGACGTCCCATTACAATGATCTCAAGGACATTGTCTGACAGAGAGGTTAACTATGCTACCAACGAAAGGGAGCTGTTAGCCATAGTCTGGGCACTGGCTAAGTTGCGGCACTACCTGTATGCGGTTAAAGAGATAAACATCTTTACCGATCACCAACCTCTGACGTTCGCGGTATCGGAGTCCAATCCGAACGCCAAAATTAAGAGATGGAAAGCACGCATCGACGAGTCCGGCGCACGAATTTTTTACAAGCCTGGGAAAAACAACCTCGTTGCAGATGCCCTCTCGAGACAACAACTCAACGTTGTTGAAGAGCAAGAACCGGAGTCGTGCGCGGCCACGATTCACAGCGAACTTTCGCTTACGCACACGATCGAGTCCACGGACAAACCCGTGAATTGCTTCCAGAACCAGATAATTTTGGAAGAGGCGCGCTCCCATTGGAAACGCACTTTTATATTATTTGGGAATAAGAGGCGGCACTCGATCAATTTCTCGTGCAAACAAGCTTTGCTGGAGGAACTCGCCAACATCATTATCCCTAATGGTGTAAACGCCTTCCACTGTGATCTTCACACGCTGGCGCTAATCCAGGACGACGTAGTTCGACAATTTCCAGCCACGAAATTCTGGCATTGTAAGAATAGGGTCACCGACATCTTCGCGATGCAGGAGAGAAAAGAAATCCTCACCGTCGAGCACAACAGAGCTCACAGGTCGGCCCAAGAAAACGTGAAACAAGTACTCTCCGAGTACTACTTCCCGAAAATGACCAAATTGGCGAGCGAAATAGCAGCCAATTGCAAAACTTGCGCAAAGGCGAAGTATGACAGACATCCGAAGAAGCAGGAGCTCGGTGAGACACCAGTCCCGACCCACGTAGGAGAAATATTGCACATCGATATTTTCTCAACGGATAAAAAATACTTTCTCACCTGTGTTGACAAGTTTTCTAAATTCGCCATGGTACAGCCGATTCTGTCTAGAACCATAGAGGATTTGAAAGCACCCCTTTTACAACTTATGAATGTTTTCCCCAAAGCCAAAACCATCTACTGCGACAATGAACCATCATTGAAATCGCAGACAATAGTGGCTATGCTGGAAAACCATTTTGGCGTCAGCATTTCGAATGCACCGCCCCTACATAGCGTCTCAAACGGACAGGTGGAACGATTCCACAGCACGTTAATTGAGCTCGCCAGATGCCTAAAAATCGACAAAGGCATAAGTGACACAGTGGAATTGGTCTTGCTGGCCACAGCCAGATATAACGAGTCCATCCACTCTGTCATCAATAAAAAACCGGCCGAAGTCATGCGGGCAGATCCGGACGATCCACATACCGATGTCCAAGAAAAAATCAAAAACGCCCAGATTTTGACAAGAAAACGAGAGAACGCTTCTCGGCAGAACAGAGTGTTCCAGGTCGGCGACAAAGTCCTAGTAAAGTCAAACAGACGATTAGGCAACAAACTTACTCCTTTATGTGAGGAGAAGACCATCGAGGCAGACTTGGGGACCACAGTCCTTATTAAAGGGAGGGTGGTCCATAAAGACAACCTCAAGTGACCCAAGCAGAGCCTAGCCGCGGCTCCCTCGGAGGCACACTTTTATTCTTCCAATTTGTAGCCACTCGGCATAAGTTTTTTCATTGTTTTTATAGCCGCTTGGCATAAGTTTTTTATTTTTAGCCACTTGGCATATTTTTTATATATTTTCGCTATTATTGGTGGTGGGCAACTCCATTCCGAACAAGTAATAATTTATCACACACGTTACAGGTCGCTCCCAACCCTTCTTCTTTGTTTCCTGGCCACGACATCGGCCCACATTACTGACTATTCCCGAGCGAATTACATTCCCGTTGTAAAATCCCAAATAAGAAGACTTTACTCGTTGAGTTTTTGTAAGAAAACTGATTTTATTTGGAAATATCTTCGGTTTAAATAGGTGACATGAGAATCGCATCTTAAAGTAAATGGCCTACGCAGAGGCCTAAGTAAATAGTCCCCGCCTTATCGAGGTCCCACGCTCGGGCACATCTGCCTATCTTGAGCGGCGAGGACCTTATCTGTGGTCTCCCACTAAGGGACTATTTTAGGAGGCGGGGAACGATCTCAAGTGACTGACTCATGTAGTGTGCACTTAAATTACATGTTTTTGAGCAATGCACCCATGTCGCCTTAGATAACAAAATCCTAAATATAATTTATCGCTCTCGATTCATTTACATAAGATATGAACGGAGCCCAAAATTGTAAGTCTTTAAATATATTCGTGTTCATGTGTGAACATTCTGCCAAAGGGCCAGCAAGCTGAGATGTACATTAGTATATTAGTTGCATTTATAACAGTAGTGGACTGTATTTATTTGATATATGTTCATTTATTTTGCAACTAAGATTTCAATGGGCCTAGTTTTTCTGGCTTTTAATTTTATTGGATTACAATTATGGTTTATATTATTTTTAATTCAACAATTTGTACTCAATTAACTTATTTTAAACATTTTGCTTTTTCTATGTAGAAGTACATTTTCTATTAAACAACGATATAGTGGACTGTATATTTTTATTTGTTATATTATTTTATTGTTTATTTACTATTGATATTTATAGTACTGGCAACGGACCTGCAAAGGTTATTGCTTGCATTCTTTGTTGCACAGCACATTTCCGTATGAAATATATTATTAATACTATCATTAGTATTAAAGCAATAATTAATCCAGCATGTCCGGAAATATGATGGAAATGTAAATCTTTCAATTTTTGATGGTTCTCTTTCATAAATTTAATTTCATTATTCAATCGTTCAAATTCCTCAGTATGATTTAATATTGATAGTTTCAGCGGATCCCAAATAATCTTCGGCGCTTCACTAACTTCTCCTATATAAGGTGTTGATAATAATTCTTCACTTTCGGACTGAATGTTATGGTGGGCAACTAGAATTTTATCGTCGGTTCTTGCCGTACAATATGGCGCAATGCTTAAAACTCCTTGCTGAGGCAAATCAAACAATTCAATTTGAGAGCCAGTACATTGCAGACGGACTTTTGAATTCGCAGGAACCTTAAACAACCAACTACTTTTCTTTTCTAACTCTACCCAGTAACTTTTAGAGTCGACTACTGTTTTATAGATGCAGTTCGCCGCTTTATCTGGCTTTAGAGGCTGAATCTCACATGCATTATCATTCGCTGAATTCCAGGGCCAACTTCCTTTGCATATTCTCTTATTTAGTTGCCATTTCTGACATTGATTTAATGTGGCTTCCGTCATTATGTGATAGGAATCTATCTCAAAATTATAAATTAAATATTCGGACGTTGTATGCACCATTATTATCCGATCTTCATTTCGAATTGGCACCGGAATAAGCCTGAACAATTTGGATGGATGCCTGCTAAACAGAGGCACTTTTGCACTAATGATCAATTTATCGTCGATGAATAAACCCCTGGCTGTTAACAGTGTATACACCTCCTTAAGTTCCGTACCTGACCGTTTTCCTGGAATTACTAGGTTCTCCGAAAGACTCTGCTGAATTTTGGCAATTTCTTTTTTAAGCTGATTTGGCCTGAGAATATTTGTATTTAGCCTACCGTGATTAATATCAATCAACAGGCTTATAATGCCTGCTTGAATTTTTTCGCCTTCTTCAATCAATGAGTGTAGCTGTTTCGTAATCATAAAGAATTTTATTGATTCCTTATAAACATAATAATTTTCTTTAAGAACTTCTGTCATGTTCTCAATTCTTATTTGCATACTTCTAAAATTGGAGTTAACATCTTCTGTTGTTCTCTTTAATAGATTAGAAGTTGAATCAACCACAGATGTTTGTTTTTGAATTAGTTTATCAAGGTTGTTCTGGTTATCTAACAAATTCTTCATATTTTCTTCTAATTGCTCTCTATCATCTTCATCCATTATACCAAATAAAATATGATACAAGGAACCCATAAATTCGAAAGGAGCACGCTTGCTTCTAGATCTAGACTGTATCATAAACAATTTATTGTTTTCTTCAAGTTCCGATAACTGACTTTGCATATTATCTAAGACTAGACTACATTGCTCTTCAAAGCTATGAAGTCTTTCGCAAACTTTCCTCATACTTTGTATAAGCGCATTACCCTTTGTTAACATTTTAAAATATGGATCCATTTTATAATAGATAACCAAATTCCAAGAAGTACTCACAATCTCAACATCTCCTAGCGGGTCTAGATATATTGCTGAGGTTTTATTTATTTTGTCTATAGAATATCTTGGTGCTATATCTTTAGGTAATGCGCTAGAAACTTGACAACTTAACACAAACAACAACATTGCCATAATGATTCCGATCTTGGACATTCCCGATGTCGCTCTAGTTCGTCTTTTTGGCTCTTGGTCAGCCTCATTTTTGTCAACAGACTTTATTCCTTCCAAGGGACAAATTTTAGTAATGGGTCTAGTGATATATCCTTCCTGCATCTTTACTTTAGCCACTCGGACCTTATCATCATTCCCCTTATGCACCTTTTCCACCTTTCCTAAAGGCCATCTTGCAGGATGACAATTCTCATCCTTTAATAAAACTATTTGCCCTTCTTCTATATTAGGAATTTCCTTTTTCCATTTATTCCTTTGCTGGAGCGTATGCAAATATTCACTTTTCCACTTAACCCAGAAATCTTTCTTCATTTTTTGGATAAGTCTCCACCTATCCAAATTTCCGATTTTTTCATCTTCCATTGGTTCGACTATTTCTAAAGGTGGTCTTCCAATTAAAAAATGACCTGGTGTTAAAACTTCTTGTTGGTCCTTCTCACTAACTATAGTGTATAATGGCCTTGAATTTAAGCATGCTTCTATTTGACATAAAAGAGTTGACATTTCTTCGTAAGTCAAAATAGTGTCGCCGATTATACGCTTTAAATGGTATTTCATTGACTTAACTCCAGCTTCCCAAATACCTCCGAAGTGAGGTCCTGCCGGGGGAATAAAATGCCAATCAATCCTGTCCTTTTCAAGCTGCGCTGCAATCGTTATATTTTCTTGTATTGCATTAAATAACTCTTGATCTAATTTTCTTGCAGCTCCTACAAAATTTGTTCCGTTGTCTGAATAGATATTGGAACATTTTCCCCGTCTAGCAATAAATCTTCTGAGTGCTGCTAAAAATGCGTCTGAAGTTAGATCGCTTACCATTTCTAAGTGTATGGCTTTGGTGGCCATGCAAACGAATACAGCAACGTATCCTTTAAATGTTTTTTGGCCACGATTTTTTGAACATTTAACATAATAAGGACCTGCGTAATCTATTCCAGTATTAAGAAACGGGAATGTCATCGTCACTCTATATTTTGGCAAGTTACCCATTATTTGCTGAGCTGTATTTTGTTTATACCTTGCACACGTTACACATTCTCTTAAATACTTTTTCAACGAATTTTTCAACCCGAAAATCCAATACTTTCTTTGGATATAGTTTCGCATTAGGTTTATCCCTCCATGCAATGTTTCCTTATGAGCATTTTTTATTAATAAGCTTGTTAGGTGGCATTTTTCTAAAATGATTGGATGTTTAACATTAAATTCTGCATTGGAATTTTGCAATCTTCCTCCAACTCTTAGAACCCCATCCTTGTCCAAAAATGGATTCAATGACAATATTTTATTATTTGTCTTGATTTCCTTTTTGATTTTAAGGCACTTTATCTCTTGCCTAAACTGGTATTCTTGTTGTTTCTTAATAACAACTGTTTCCGCTATTCTTATCTCCTTTACTGAAATAATTGATGAATAGGCTTTATTTCTTGTTTTCATCTGCACGAATCTATTTATGTATGCTATTATACGTATAAGTTTTTCTATACTGGAATACCTTTCTATTAATTCGTAAATAGGATCATCTATTTTGTCATTTAATACCGTATTTATTAAGACAGGTTCTTCTACAGACTGCTGCCGAGGCCAAAGTTCTTTTGGGTCTGCTAGCCATTTCGGACCTTTCCACCAAAAATCACAGTTGATCAACTGGTTAGAATCCACTCCCCTGGATGCTAAATCTGCTGGATTATCCTCTGACTTAACATGATTCCATTCAGTATTTTTTAATTTCCGAATGTCATCCGTTCTTCTTTTTATAAATTTGATCTTACTTTGACCACTGTTAATCCATGCTAAGGTAATCGTGGAATCACTCCAAGCATAGATCTCCATTATATTGTCAATTGATCCTTTTAGTCTTTGGATTAATTCACTAAGCAGGTGAGCTGCACACAGCTCGAGTTTGGGAATTGTCTTCCTATTTTTTATAGGGTTGACTCTACTTTTGCTAGCTATTATATTAACATGAGGTCCTACTTTAGCATAGACTACTGCAGCATATGCTTTTTCGGAGGCGTCCGCAAATCCGTGAATCTGAATGACTGAAGAACTGTTTGAATTAATCCACCTTGGGATTCGAATATTCTCTAACAATAATAAATTTTCTTTATATTTTTCCCAATAATTTTTATCTTTTATGGATAATTCCTGATCCCATTCACTTTTATTTATCCAAAGTTTTTGAATAAAAAGTTTTCCTGAAACCGTGACTGGTGCCAACCATCCTAACGGATCAAATATTTTTGCTAGCGTTGATAACACAACGCGCTTATTTATATTTTTTGATTCATCATTACAATTTACGCTGAACTTAAATAAATCCTTTTGAGGTTCCCATTTTAGTCCTAAAGTTTTAACACATTCATTTTCGATAATATTGAGAACCTTATTGTCCCCTGTGTCCTCCACAGTGGTTAATATTTTGGAATTGTTGGAAATCCATTTCCTTAAGTTGAATCCAACTTTCTGCAATTCATGGGGAATTAATGTTATTAATTTATTAGCTTCTTCTACCGAATCAGCTCCAGTCATTAGGTCATCCATATAGAAATCATTCCTAATTATTGCACTAATAACTTGGTTTTTACATTTATCTGCAATATCTACCAGAACCCTGGTAGCCAAATATGGTGCAGATGCAGTTCCGTAAGTGACTGTGGTTAATTTATATGTTTTAATTTTTTCTTTTGGAGAATTTCTCCATAAAATATATTGATATTTTTGATCATTATTATCTATTTTAATTTGTCGGTACATCTTTTCAATGTCTGCCGAAACAACAAATTCCCATTTTCTCCATTTAATAATAATGTCAAAAATATCTTTTTGAACTCGTGGCCCAACCCACATTATGTCGTTCAAACTTTTGTTATTCGTAGTTTTTGCTGAAGCATCAAAAACTACTCTCAATTTGGTCGTAAGGCTTGAATCTCTAATCACTGCCTGGTGCGGTAAAAAATATTTGCCTTCATCACTCACTTCAATCATGTGTCCTAAATCCATGTATTCATTCATGAATTTAGTGTAGTCAACCTTAAGTTTTTCATTTCTTTTTAGTTTTTTCTCCAGATTCATGTAACGAGCTATCGCTTGTTTCTTTGAATCTCCTAAGGTGACATCCTCCTTGAATGGAATTGACACAATGTATCGCCCATCTGAATCTTTTTTTGTCGTTTTGATAAATTTATTTTCACAGATTTCAGACTCGATATCATCTTTTTCTTCTTCTTCCACTTCCCAGTAGCGATCTAACTCTTTTATTTCTATTGTTGTGGCTACAATGGTTTCTTTTCCTTTGGATTTTTTACATCCAGAAACTATCCACCCGAAATCAGTTTTTTGCCCAAGGAGACCGTCTATTTTTATAACTCCATTTTGCAGAATGTGAGTATATACGTCTGCTCCAATGATTAAATCAATGCGACCCGGTTTATTAAAATCGGGGTCGGCTAATTTAAAGTTCTTCCATTTTTTCTGATCAACATTAATCGTGTTGACTGGAAGTGCCTTCATAAGTTTTGGGAGAATAATTGCTTCAATTTCTAAATTTTTCGGAGAATTTCTTATCGAAATAACCGCTTTGTGCTTGGAGATGCACGTTCCTGTGGAAGATACTCCACTTATTTCAGTATGAGACCGAAATTTTTTCAATTTTAGAATCTGTGCAGACTCTTCTGAAATAATTGTGCTTTGAGAGCCACTATCAATCAATGCTCTTAATTGTTCAAAGCCTCCATACCTCGACTTTACTTGAATCAAGGCCGTGGCCAACAAGGCTTGACCTGTTGTTCTACACGTATTCACTTTTTCTGGATTATGACCTGCAAAGTGAAGTAACGTGTGGTGAGGTTTACGACAAGTCGAACAAAGCTGCTCGCTTATACATTTTTTACCAAACGGATGCCTCAGACATCTTAGGCAAATCCCATTTTTTCTTACCCAGTCAGACCGTTCTGCTGGATTCATTATTTTAAATTTATGGCATTGAATTAAATAATGCCCTGGTAGTTTGCAATATGCACAATTGTCACTATAATTTTTATTCTTGTTATTATTAATCATTTTCTTTACAGGTTTTACTTCCTGTGAGAATGATGATATAGAATTGAGCCTTTGCTCTAAAAAGTCCATGACATCAGAAAGTGCCTGTATTTCTTTTGTCTTTTTAACATGGCTTTCATATAAATTGAGTGATTCTTTATTGAATTTCCGAAGAATTATGTGAGCGAAAATTGCATCCACATCTTCTGGTAATTGTGCCTTTAATTTTATAATATAAATTGACTCGTTAATCGTGTCAATAAATGTCTTTATTTGCTTATTGGATTCTAAATTTAAATTTGGCATATCCATAAGCCTATTCATATGATCTGAGAATATGTTTCTTTTATTCTCATATCGCTTGGTCAAAAACTCCCAAGTGGCTTCATAATTTTCTCCAGAGCCGAGCAGTAAATGAGTAACCACATTTCTGGCTTCTCCTTTTAATGCTGACTTTAGATAATTAAATTTGAGAGAAGGACTGAGATCCTCTCTCACATGTATGAGCTCTGTAAAGAGTTCATTAAAAAGATCCCATTCTTTGGAATCACCAAAGAAGGTGGGAATCTGTATTTTAGGCAGGGTTGGTAACTCCTCCGCCTTAACAACCGTCGACATTTCAGCTTTATTTATTGTGCCACTGAGTCGACTATTAATGGCTGTAAGAATATTTTGTTTGTCAAATTCAAGTTCGCTAATTTCTTCTTCGAATAGCGAACTCTCAAAATGACTATTCACCTGTTCAATCAGGTTATCTATTTTATGCCATAAAAATTCAATTTTATTTTTCCTTATTTTAAGGAAATCTGGACTACTGTCTATTAGTTTAGACGTATCTTCTAGATATACTCGAAATTGGCCAACATTATTACGAAATGCCTGCTCTACTTTTAAAGCGTTGTTTTGTGCTATACCCTCTTTTTCAGGGTGACCACGCATTTCAAGGTTTAATGTAGGGGGAGGGTTTGATTTAGGGACAGTGTTTGATTTAGGGAAAGTGTTTTCTACCGACTCGCCCTTAATTTTTTCATTTTTATTTTTAATTTTTTCTAACACCATCATTATTAAATCATACTGCTTCGCGTTAAAATATTCATGATCGACAACGCCGATCTTTAACAAATTGCTATGATTAGCAATGAAACATTTTTGAAGCTCATTTAATTTTAGAATTTCTACATCTGTTAATGTTGGTTTTACTTCCAACTTTCTAATTTCCAAAATAATTTCGGACTGCTTCTTAAGGAATTGAATAGTCTTTTCTGACATCATTTTGAAAATTTTTTGTAATTTCTTAATATATATAGTACGTGTATATGTATTTTATATGTATTTATATATATATGTGTGTTTGGATAAACAGAAAATTCTTGTTTTGACTTAGCTGATGTCGTTGTTGTTGCTGCTGCTGTTGCTGTTGTTGCTGCTTCTGCTGCTGGTAGAGGCTCCTTTGAATTTGACTTCCTTCTCTTCTTTAAGGCTCCGTCGATGTTTAAAGATGATTTTTTTTTTTTTTTTTTTTTTTTTGGCACGTTTTATTATTTTTGTAGTCCAGTCAGATTTTTTGTTTTTTAGCCATTTATTTCGGCATTTATGCTCTTTTGGCATATACACTGCACTCTATTTATGAGCTGATTTAATGCTATTAGAGCATTTATAAGGCACTGTTTTCAGGCACTTTTTATTTAATTTATGCTCTTATGGCATATACACTGCACTCTATTTATGAGCTGATTTAATGCTATTAGAGCATTTATAAGGCACTTTTGTTATGCACTTTTTAATTTCACAATTGCTGATGTATGGCCTCAAGCACGCCTTACCACAATTTATAATGGTACACAAAGCAACCTTTAGCTATAGACTATAAGGTGCTTGTTTTAAAACATAAAAGATTCTTTTGTATCTTTTGCTTTTTATATTTATACTCTGTTCCTTACCTTTGGTAGGGGGAAACAAGAGTCACTTATTTTTGCTACCTTTAGCTGTAAGATGCTTAAAGGAGCTGGCCTTTCTCTGAGTTCCTTACCTTTGGTAGGGGGAAACTGCAGAGTCGATTAAAGGCTCGATTGACCAAATGTAAAATCCCAAATAAGAAGACTTTACTCGTTGAGTTTTTGTAAGAAAACTGATTTTATTTGGAAATATCTTCGGTTTAAATAGGTGACATGAGAATCGCATCTTAAAGTAAATGGCCTACGCAGAGGCCTAAGTAAATAGTCCCCGCCTTATCGAGGTCCCACGCTCGGGCACATCTGCCTATCTTGAGCGGCGAGGACCTTATCTGTGGTCTCCCACTAAGGGACTATTTTAGGAGGCGGGGAACGATCTCAAGTGACTGACTCATGTAGTGTGCACTTAAATTACATGTTTTTGAGCAATGCACCCATGTCGCCTTAGATAACAAAATCCTAAATATAATTTATCGCTCTCGATTCATTTACATAAGATATGAACGGAGCCCAAAATTGTAAGTCTTTAAATATATTCGTGTTCATGTGTGAACACCCGTCATTGACGGTAAAGTCTTAGTCTGGGAGGAATTCGCCTATGTCAGACACTCGGCTAACCTCTCCGAGTATAGGCGGGTAATTGACGAAACCGACAGCATGCTCGATATGTTCCCCCAGTCCCATATGAAGAAGCTCCTGAGCGTTGATATCGCTCACCTCCGTGACATGCTTGATTCTTTGAGCATCCATCACAGAGTGGCAAGGAGCCTAGACTTCTTGGGAACTGCGTTAAAGGTTGTCGCAGGGACACCTGACGCGGAAGACTTCGAGAAAGTCAAGTTCACTGAAGCGCGGCTTGTTGATGCACACAATAGCCAAATCGAAATAAACACCAAAACACAAATTCGAATTAACGAACTCACTGATACCATAAATAAACTTTTAAAAATTTCCAAAAGCGCTCAGATTGATACAGGTCACCTGTATGAAACGCTTTCTACTCGCAACAGAATCATTGTAATGGAATTGCAAAACTTAATGCTCACTATAACCCTCGCTAAAATTAACGTAGTGAGTCCAAACTTCTTGGACCACGCAGATCTGGAGAGTGTTTGGGGCGAGGAGCCCACCAACACCCCCATAAGGGAGATTTTGTCCGTTGCGTCTGTAAAAGTCCTACAATCCCTTAACATCTTACACTTTATTATTAAATTCCCCAAGATTATCATGGCGTGCAACAAAGTCACTATCCTTCCAGTGGTACACCACGATACGGTGTTAAGGCTGAAAGATAATGTGGTAGCAGAGTGCAACAGAGAAATACGCACAGTAAAGAATTGCTCCATAACACCAGGGGCAACATTTTGCCAGTTATCTTCAGTGAGCTCGTGTGCGCAGGAGCTCCACGCTGGGGTCGTAGCACATTGCGACGCACAGCAGAGTGATCTACATCCGATCACCTACGTCGACGAAGGAATAATCGTCATCAATGATAGACCAGCACTCGTGCGTGTGGACAATGGAACGGCCATCCACATTAGAGGCACGCACCTCATAACATTCATTGAGAGTGCCATGGTCAACGAGACCGTCTTCTTTAATCATGACATGGTCCAGAATAGGGCGCCGGGAGTGGCTAATTCCCCAGTCCTTAATATCTCGATGAAACACGAGGTCCTGAGCCTCCCATACCTTCACCGTTTAAGTGAAAAGAACTTGGAGCAAATCAGGAACTTCGAGAAGGACGTCGACGGATACCGACTAAGTCAGATAGCGCTAGTTGCGGGAGCAATTTTCTGCGCTCTTATCTGCATCGGTTTAACCTGGCAGCGAACCACTAGGGCCAAGAAATCTACAGCCCAACTGAAGGAAGTTCTCGCCCAAATAGGGTCAGCCGAGGGCGGCCTTAATCTTGAGGAGGGAATAGTTAACTAAGTTAACCGGACTGATCGTCCGCACACCAGCACCGGTCAAATTGCTGACCAAGCATTTGGCCGGAAGCTCATGCATAGCCGGCAGAAGCTCTGCGCATTGGCAGAGGCCGCTATGATGTTTTTCCCTTTGTTAGCTTATAGTCAGTTCGTTTTGGATATTCAAAGAATAAAGAGCAATCGCTCATAAAGCTTACTCCGGCAACTGTCGTTATCATTATAAATTACCATAGCTATCTGAGTCCCTAGGCCAGAAGCCAAAAGGAAGACAGTCATCTTCCCAACATAATCAGCGTAACTCTTCAAGTGAACTTACTACCTCCTACTCCCGTACGAGGAGCACCTGAAGATAATCAGCCAACCGACAACATACCAGTGACAGCGGCGAGAGATCCCCTCTACGGCTCTTCACACTTACCTTGACCACCAGTGACCCAGTGACTGCGGCGAGGGATCCCCTCTGCAGCACCCCACACTTATATTAATTTGTATACAGAGTTGTAAGATAAATGTCATTCATTTATTTATGAACTCTTACCACTTAGAAGAGTAACTAGCCGAATCTATCCAGCTAGAAAAATCTCGATCCTAAATGATAAGGAGGTAATTTTTGAATAGTGAAATCCTGGTATAGAACCGACTTTAAATCAGAACTATAATTCCTAAGAACCAATTACTCAAATTAGAATGTTCTTTTTTTTAACAATAATGTCCGATTATTACCGAACTGATAGAAAAAAAACATATAAAAGCATAACATTTCCTCCGGTATGGCTCCGGAACTCTCCCGAGATCATAAATTCCAGGACGGAATATGAAATACCTAACTGAAACTAAGAGTGGATGGATTGTTTATTAACGGGAAGCTCGGTTGTCAAACGACAAGTGCCTAATCAGGCATCGGGCTGTCCAACGTTTGGGCGCCAATTATAACTGTAACGAACACACTCATAGAGCGTTGTCCACCCCAACACACTCTGTCTACTATTTTTACCGGCATGCTCAGGGAAATTGGGCGTGGGTTTTGTGTTGAGATGAACAAGAGTGTCACAGCTACAATACTGTAGACAGAGATACGGTATATTAAAAAAAACGATAACCAAACGGTTAAGAAGCGGACAAGAAAGTGTACCTATTGAAGATGAGGCCCAGATGTTATTGGCCTTATTCTATACCCACCCTACCTGTGAAATCCATTCGGACTCCACCCTAATACAACCACTGCTTTACATACCCTTTGGTGCCCAACAAGACATCAGATTAGTTCATTTTGGACCCCATATAATTGAAGATAAAGATAATATTCCGATACATTTTCCTAAACCTAATCCTTAAACTGAAAATTACGTTATTTACGTTAAGGTAATCTCTTATTGAGTAATTTTGCTTACCAACGATAAAATAAAGGAAAAATAATCAAGATAGGAATGCAAATACTGGTATTTAAGTTTACATTAATGCTTTTGTTTGTTTGGCTTACTTTACGTTAGAATTATGTATGATTAATGTATATTTAAACTTTAAACTTCTTTAAATTAAGAGATCTAGATATATGATTAATTAAGGCAAGGTATTTTAAGCACACTATTGAGGATTATCTGACTTTTTATATGTATGCTTGTCTGTTTTTATTATTTTTGTTCCGTACTCACGCACTTTCCATCGATGTCAGCAGGCCTGATGACTGTTGATGATTTGCTGTAGGTATTAATATAAATCGGGAAAATCACATATATATACTTGTCAGATCTCCCACAAGTTAAGCTAAATTAGAATCGTAGAAATTTATAAGTAAATATTTTTAGGTAAATTTAACACAAATATGAAAAACTATTGTAAAGATACTTAAGACTGGACACGAAATATGAAATATGAATATCATTCGTGTTGCGGCTGCTTCAGGTTCGCAGCATACGCAGCGACAAGGCCAGCAGCCTGGGGCTGGTGTTGTGCACAAATATTCTTGGAATGCGCACGGATGGAGAAGACACCAAGTTGACTTGTGCATAAAATGGATGCACGGCGATCTGCTTCCTGCGTGCGGCGATGAAGAGTAGAAAAAAAAGAACACCAACTCCGGTGGTAGGGGGGGGGGGGGTGGGGTGGTGTTGACCTGCGATCTGTCGGCAGCAGAAGAGGACAAGCCCAACTTTCCGCTGCACGCGGTGGGTGCTCCTGATGCAAGCAGTTGTAAATCTTTCTGCGATCGATGAAGCCACTGTAAGTTTCACGCGTTGTCAAAAGTTTGGCGAAAAACAATACAGACCGCCTTGGCGACGCAGCCACTAAGACTTCTATCTCCAAATGTGGGACCGGCAGCGACGCAGTTAAAGGAAACTATCACTTGGCAGTATTTGCCTTGAAAAACTATTATCCAAACCACACGATGCTCGTGGATTTTTAATCATGGATTTTGCATAAAGTTAAACTGCACTCGATCACGCCTTCACGAAAAGAGAACGGAAGTATGCAAATCATATGTGACCGTAGCTTGCTATAATCCTACTCGGGAATTTTGTGGTATTTTTATAGGGCAATATTCAATTTTGCCAGGATTTGAATTTGGCTAAAATGGTTCGTTACCAAATAAGTGCGGTAGCACATATAAGGGTGCCATTTGGCTCGACTCCCACAAGTCCAAGGTCAAACGCGTTACCATTAATTCACGGTCTCCGCTTTGACGGGGTCCACGGTCCAAAAATCACCTTTTGCCGTGACTGCCCTTGACTTTTCCTGCATCGTCGCTGTTGCTAAGCCACTCCCCTGCACGAGATTTGTGGGGAGTATTTAGACTCCTCACAGTATTAGTTAGAGAAAATTCTACGTCTTCACTTCACTTCTACTACATCACAATGCAATCCCTTTTCAATATCTGTCCATTCAGCTATCATAGGCCTAATATTCTATTGACTCTTTCTACCTGTCCATTGGCCTGTGGTGAACCTGTCGATATCTTTATATGTTTAATATTAAATATCTGACCTGCTCGGCCTGCTAAATAATATAAAATAGTCCTTTAAAGCTAGAATCACTTCGTTTGTGTTCGTTGTCTTTGTTGCCTATAAACTAACATATTTAGTGAATCCGTCTATTATTACAAACATATATTTCTTTGTTCTACCGTTATCTACCGGTCCATAATGATCGATGTGTATTATCTCAAACGGCACGTTTCCCTGTGCGATGCTAACAACTTTTTCTTTCATATTCGGAAACCAATAAGTCCTAACAATAGCATATATTTATATCTTATCTTTGACTAAGTGACCTAATACATACATATATATAGTGACATATCCACAAGTCCCTAAGACTTAAGCACATGCCTACATACTAATACACTAATACACTAATACCAATACAACATACACTACTCCGGATGTACCCAACAGATACCAGATAAGAATAAGATTGTTATATGATCCTCGAGAATGGAAAAAACCCCAATTCTAGATAAGTTACCCACTGGTAGACTAAACATCCGTCCCCTAATTTAAACAATTCCTTGCTTAAGCCCTCATCGTCACGTTCCCACGTTCAAAGCTCGGACCCGCAATCCCGAAAAACAAAAGTATCGATTTCAATAAACAAATTATATATTATAAATTATAAATAATACCTGCGGGTCTTACCCTGAGTAGCAAAGCAGTAGGTTGTATAATTTAACAGGTACGAAAAGCTAACGGGGTGTGTATACAGAGTTGTAAGATAAATGTCATTCATTTATTTATGAACTCTTACCACTTAGAAGAGTAACTAGCCGAATCTATCCAGCTAGAAAAATCTCGATCCTAAATGATAAGGAGGTAATTTTTGAATAGTGAAATCCTGGTATAGAACCGACTTTAAATCAGAACTATAATTCCTAAGAACCAATTACTCAAATTAGAATGTTCTTTTTTTTAACAATAATGTCCGATTATTACCGAACTGATAGAAAAAAAACATATAAAAGCATAACATTTCCTCCGGTATGGCTCCGGAACTCTCCCGAGATCATAAATTCCAGGACGGAATATGAAATACCTAACTGAAACTAAGAGTGGATGGATTGTTTATTAACGGGAAGCTCGGTTGTCAAACGACAAGTGCCTAATCAGGCATCGGGCTGTCCAACGTTTGGGCGCCAATTATAACTGTAACGAACACACTCATAGAGCGTTGTCCACCCCAACACACTCTGTCTACTATTTTTACCGGCATGCTCAGGGAAAATGGGCGTGGGTTTTGTGTTGAGATGAACAAGAGTGTCACAGCTACAATACTGTAGACAGAGATACGGTATATTAAAAAAAACGATAACCAAACGGTTAAGAAGCGGACAAGAAAGTGTACCTATTGAAGATGAGGCCCAGATGTTATTGGCCTTATTCTATACCCACCCTACCTGTGAAATCCATTCGGACTCCACCCTAATACAACCACTGCTTTACATACCCTTTGGTGCCCAACAAGACATCAGATTAGTTCATTTTGGACCCCATATAATTGAAGATAAAGATAATATTCCGATACATTTTCCTAAACCTAATCCTTAAACTGAAAATTACGTTATTTACGTTAAGGTAATCTCTTATTGAGTAATTTTGCTTATCAACGATAAAATAAAGGAAAAATAATCAAGATAGGAATGCAAATACTGGTATTTAAGTTTACATTAATGCTTTTGTTTGTTTGGCTTACTTTACGTTAGAATTATGTATGATTAATGTATATTTAAACTTTAAACTTCTTTAAATTAAGAGATCTAGATATATGATTAATTAAGGCAAGGTATTTTAAGCACACTATTGAGGATTATCTGACTTTTTATATGTATGCTTGTCTGTTTTTATTATTTTTGTTCCGTACTCACGCACTTTCCATCGATGTCAGCAGGCCTGATGACTGTTGATGATTTGCTGTAGGTATTAATATAAATCGGGAAAATCACATATATATACTTGTCAGATCTCCCACAAGTTAAGCTAAATTAGAATCGTAGAAATTTGTAAGTAAATATTTTTAGGTAAATTTAACACAAATATGAAAAACTATTGTAAAGATACTTAAGACTGGACACGAAATATGAAATATGAATATCATTCGTGTTGCGGCTGCTTCAGGTTCGCAGCATACGCAGCGACAAGGCCAGCAGCCTGGGGCTGGTGTTGTGCACAAATATTCTTGGAATGCGCACGGATGGAGAAGACACCAAGTTGACTTGTGCATAAAATGGATGCACGGCGATCTGCTTCCTGCGTGCGGCGATGAAGAGTAGAAAAAAAAGAACGCCAACTCTGTGGGGGGGGGGGGGGGGTTTGACCTGCGATCTGTCGGCAGCAGAAGAGGACAAGCCCAGCTTTCCGCTGCACGCGGTGGGTGCTCCTGATGCAAGCAGTTGTAAATCTTTCTGCGATCGATGAAGCCACAGTAAGTTTCACGCGTTGTCAAAAGTTTGGCGAAAAACAATACAGACCGCCTTGGCGACGCAGCCACTAAGACTTCTATCTCCAAATGTGGGACCGGCAGCGACACAGTTAAAGGAAACTATCACTTGGCAGTATTTGCCTTGAAAAACTATTATCCAAACCACACGATGCTCGTGGATTTTTAATCATGGATTTTGCATAAAGTTAAACTGCACTCGATCACGCCTTCACGAAAAGAGAACGGAAGTATGCAAATCATATGTGACCGTAGCTTGCTATAATCCTACTCGGGAAATTTGTGGTATTTTTATAGGGCAATATTCAATTTTGCCAGGATTTGAATTTGGCTAAAATGGTTCGTTACCAAATAAGTGCGGTAGCACATATAAGGTTGCCATTTGGCTCGACTCCCACAAGTCCAAGGTCAAACGCGTTACCGTTAATTCACGGTCTCCGCTTTGACGGGGTCCACGGTCCAAAAATCACCTTTTGCCGTGACTGCCCTTGACTTTTCCTGCATCGTCGCTGTTGCTAAGCCACTCCCCTGCACGAGATTTGTGGGGAGTATTTAGACTCCTCACAGTATTAGTTAGAGAAAATTCTACGTCTTCACTTCACTTCTACTACATCACAATGCAATCCCTTTTCAATATCTGTCCATTCAGCTATCATAGGCCTAATATTCTATTGACTCTTTCTACCTGTCCATTGGCCTGTGGTGAACCTGTCGATATCTTTATATGTTTAATATTAAATATCTGACCTGCTCGGCCTGCTAAATAATATAAAATAGTCCTTTAAAGCTAGAATCACTTCGTTTGTGTTCGTTGTCTTTGTTGCCTATAAACTAACATATTTAGTGAATCCGTCTATTATTACAAACATATATTTCTTTGTTCTACCGTTATCTACCGGTCCATAATGATCGATGTGTATTATCTCAAACGGCACGTTTCCCTGTGCGATGCTAACAACTTTTTCTTTCATATTCGGAAACCAATAAGTCCTAACAATAGCATATATTTATATCTTATCTTTGACTAAGTGACCTAATACATACATATATATAGAGACATATCCACAAGTCCCTAAGACTTAAGCACATGCCTACATACTAATACACTAATACACTAATACCAATACAACATACACTACTCCGGATGTACCCAACAGATACCAGATAAGAATAAGATTGTTATATGATCCTCGAGAATGGAAAAAACCCCAATTCTAGATAAGTTACCCACTGGTAGACTAAACATCCGTCCCCTAATTTAAACAATTCCTTGCTTAAGCCCTCATCGTCACGTTCCCACGTTCAAAGCTCGGACCCGCAATCCCGAAAAACAAAAGTATCGATTTCAATAAACAAATTATATATTATAAATTATAAATAATACCTGCGGGTCTTACCCTGAGTAGCAAAGCAGTAGGTTGTATAATTTAACAGGTACGAAAAGCTAACGGGGTGTGTATACAGAGTTGTAAGATAAATGTCATTCATTTATTTATGAACTCTTACCACTTAGAAGAGTAACTAGCCGAATCTATCCAGCTAGAAAAATCTCGATCCTAAATGATAAGGAGGTAATTTTTGAATAGTGAAATCCTGGTATAGAACCGACTTTAAATCAGAACTATAATTCCTAAGAACCAATTACTCAAATTAGAATGTTCTTTTTTTTAACAATAATGTCCGATTATTACCGAACTGATAGAAAAAAAACATATAAAAGCATAACATTTCCTCCGGTATGGCTCCGGAACTCTCCCGAGATCATAAATTCCAGGACGGAATATGAAATACCTAACTGAAACTAAGAGTGGATGGATTGTTTATTAACGGGAAGCTCGGTTGTCAAACGACAAGTGCCTAATCAGGCATCGGGCTGTCCAACGTTTGGGCGCCAATTATAACTGTAACGAACACACTCATAGAGCGTTGTCCACCCCAACACACTCTGTCTACTATTTTTACCGGCATGCTCAGGGAAATTGGGCGTGGGTTTTGTGTTGAGATGAACAAGAGTGTCACAGCTACAATACTGTAGACAGAGATACGGTATATTAAAAAAAACGATAACCAAACGGTTAAGAAGCGGACAAGAAAGTGTACCTATTGAAGATGAGGCCCAGATGTTATTGGCCTTATTCTATACCCACCCTACCTGTGAAATCCATTCGGACTCCACCCTAATACAACCACTGCTTTACATACCCTTTGGTGCCCAACAAGACATCAGATTAGTTCATTTTGGACCCCATATAATTGAAGATAAAGATAATATTCCGATACATTTTCCTAAACCTAATCCTTAAACTGAAAATTACGTTATTTACGTTAAGGTAATCTCTTATTGAGTAATTTTGCTTACCAACGATAAAATAAAGGAAAAATAATCAAGATAGGAATGCAAATACTGGTATTTAAGTTTACATTAATGCTTTTGTTTGTTTGGCTTACTTTACGTTAGAATTATGTATGATTAATGTATATTTAAACTTTAAACTTCTTTAAATTAAGAGATCTAGATATATGATTAATTAAGGCAAGGTATTTTAAGCACACTATTGAGGATTATCTGACTTTTTATATGTATGCTTGTCTGTTTTTATTATTTTTGTTCCGTACTCACGCACTTTCCATCGATGTCAGCAGGCCTGATGACTGTTGATGATTTGCTGTAGGTATTAATATAAATCGGGAAAATCACATATATATACTTGTCAGATCTCCCACAAGTTAAGCTAAATTAGAATCGTAGAAATTTATAAGTAAATATTTTTAGGTAAATTTAACACAAATATGAAAAACTATTGTAAAGATACTTAAGACTGGACACGAAATATGAAATATGAATATCATTCGTGTTGCGGCTGCTTCAGGTTCGCAGCATACGCAGCGACAAGGCCAGCAGCCTGGGGCTGGTGTTGTGCACAAATATTCTTGGAATGCGCACGGATGGAGAAGACACCAAGTTGACTTGTGCATAAAATGGATGCACGGCGATCTGCTTCCTGCGTGCGGCGATGAAGAGTAGAAAAAAAAGAACACCAACTCCGGTGGTAGGGGGGGGGGGGGTGGGGTGGTGTTGACCTGCGATCTGTCGGCAGCAGAAGAGGACAAGCCCAACTTTCCGCTGCACGCGGTGGGTGCTCCTGATGCAAGCAGTTGTAAATCTTTCTGCGATCGATGAAGCCACTGTAAGTTTCACGCGTTGTCAAAAGTTTGGCGAAAAACAATACAGACCGCCTTGGCGACGCAGCCACTAAGACTTCTATCTCCAAATGTGGGACCGGCAGCGACGCAGTTAAAGGAAACTATCACTTGGCAGTATTTGCCTTGAAAAACTATTATCCAAACCACACGATGCTCGTGGATTTTTAATCATGGATTTTGCATAAAGTTAAACTGCACTCGATCACGCCTTCACGAAAAGAGAACGGAAGTATGCAAATCATATGTGACCGTAGCTTGCTATAATCCTACTCGGGAATTTTGTGGTATTTTTATAGGGCAATATTCAATTTTGCCAGGATTTGAATTTGGCTAAAATGGTTCGTTACCAAATAAGTGCGGTAGCACATATAAGGTTGCCATTTGGCTCGACTCCCACAAGTCCAAGGTCAAACGCGTTACCATTAATTCACGGTCTCCGCTTTGACGGGGTCCACGGTCCAAAAATCACCTTTTGCCGTGACTGCCCTTGACTTTTCCTGCATCGTCGCTGTTGCTAAGCCACTCCCCTGCACGAGATTTGTGGGGAGTATTTAGACTCCTCACAGTATTAGTTAGAGAAAATTCTACGTCTTCACTTCACTTCTACTACATCACAATGCAATCCCTTTTCAATATCTGTCCATTCAGCTATCATAGGCCTAATATTCTATTGACTCTTTCTACCTGTCCATTGGCCTGTGGTGAACCTGTCGATATCTTTATATGTTTAATATTAAATATCTGACCTGCTCGGCCTGCTAAATAATATAAAATAGTCCTTTAAAGCTAGAATCACTTCGTTTGTGTTCGTTGTCTTTGTTGCCTATAAACTAACATATTTAGTGAATCCGTCTATTATTACAAACATATATTTCTTTGTTCTACCGTTATCTACCGGTCCATAATGATCGATGTGTATTATCTCAAACGGCACGTTTCCCTGTGCGATGCTAACAACTTTTTCTTTCATATTCGGAAACCAATAAGTCCTAACAATAGCATATATTTATATCTTATCTTTGACTAAGTGACCTAATACATACATATATATAGTGACATATCCACAAGTCCCTAAGACTTAAGCACATGCCTACATACTAATACACTAATACACTAATACCAATACAACATACACTACTCCGGATGTACCCAACAGATACCAGATAAGAATAAGATTGTTATATGATCCTCGAGAATGGAAAAAACCCCAATTCTAGATAAGTTACCCACTGGTAGACTAAACATCCGTCCCCTAATTTAAACAATTCCTTGCTTAAGCCCTCATCGTCACGTTCCCACGTTCAAAGCTCGGACCCGCAATCCCGAAAAACAAAAGTATCGATTTCAATAAACAAATTATATATTATAAATTATAAATAATACCTGCGGGTCTTACCCTGAGTAGCAAAGCAGTAGGTTGTATAATTTAACAGGTACGAAAAGCTAACGGGGTGTGTATACAGAGTTGTAAGATAAATGTCATTCATTTATTTATGAACTCTTACCACTTAGAAGAGTAACTAGCCGAATCTATCCAGCTAGAAAAATCTCGATCCTAAATGATAAGGAGGTAATTTTTGAATAGTGAAATCCTGGTATAGAACCGACTTTAAATCAGAACTATAATTCCTAAGAACCAATTACTCAAATTAGAATGTTCTTTTTTTTAACAATAATGTCCGATTATTACCGAACTGATAGAAAAAAAACATATAAAAGCATAACATTTCCTCCGGTATGGCTCCGGAACTCTCCCGAGATCATAAATTCCAGGACGGAATATGAAATACCTAACTGAAACTAAGAGTGGATGGATTGTTTATTAACGGGAAGCTCGGTTGTCAAACGACAAGTGCCTAATCAGGCATCGGGCTGTCCAACGTTTGGGCGCCAATTATAACTGTAACGAACACACTCATAGAGCGTTGTCCACCCCAACACACTCTGTCTACTATTTTTACCGGCATGCTCAGGGAAAATGGGCGTGGGTTTTGTGTTGAGATGAACAAGAGTGTCACAGCTACAATACTGTAGACAGAGATACGGTATATTAAAAAAAAACGATAACCAAACGGTTAAGAAGCGGACAAGAAAGTGTACCTATTGAAGATGAGGCCCAGATGTTATTGGCCTTATTCTATACCCACCCTACCTGTGAAATCCATTCGGACTCCACCCTAATACAACCACTGCTTTACATACCCTTTGGTGCCCAACAAGACGATAAAATAAAGGAAAAATAATCAAGATAGGAATGCAAATACTGGTATTTAAGTTTACATTAATGCTTTTGTTTGTTTGGCTTACTTTACGTTAGAATTATGTATGATTAATGTATATTTAAACTTTAAACTTCTTTAAATTAAGAGATCTAGATATATGATTAATTAAGGCAAGTTATTTTAAGCACACTATTGAGGAATATCTGACTTTTTATATGTATGCTTGTGTGTTTTTATTATTTTTGTTCCGTACTCACGCACTTTCCATCGATGTCAGCAGGCCTGATGACTGTTGATGATTTGCTGTAGGTATTAATATAAATCGGGAAAATCACATATATATACTTGTCAGATCTCCCACAAGTTAAGCTAAATTAGAATCGTAGAAATTTATAAGTAAATATTTTTAGGTAAATTTAACACAAATATGAAAAACTATTGTAAAGATACTTAAGACTGGACACGAAATATGAAATATGAATATCATTCGTGTTGCGGCTGCTTCAGGTTCGCAGCATACGCAGCGACAAGGCCAGCAGCCTGGGGCTGGTGTTGTGCACAAATATTCTTGGAATGCGCACGGATGGAGAAGACACCAAGTTGACTTGTGCATAAAATGGATGCACGGCGATCTGCTTCCTGCGTGCGGCGATGAAGAGTAGAAAAAAAAGAACACCAACTCCGGTGGGAGGGGGGGGGGGGGGGTGGGGTGGTGTTGACCTGCGATCTGTCGGCAGCAGAAGAGGACAAGCCCAACTTTCCGCTGCACGCGGTGGGTGCTCCTGATGCAAGCAGTTGTAAATCTTTCTGCGATCGATGAAGCCACTGTAAGTTTCACGCGTTGTCAAAAGTTTGGCGAAAAACAATACAGACCGCCTTGGCGACGCAGCCACTAAGACTTCTATCTCCAAATGTGGGACCGGCAGCGACGCAGTTAAAGGAAACTATCACTTGGCAGTATTTGCCTTGAAAAACTATTATCCAAACCACACGATGCTCGTGGATTTTTAATCATGGATTTTGCATAAAGTTAAACTGCACTCGATCACGCCTTCACGAAAAGAGAACGGAAGTATGCAAATCATATGTGACCGTAGCTTGCTATAATCCTACTCGGGAATTTTGTGGTATTTTTATAGGGCAATATTCAATTTTGCCAGGATTTGAATTTGGCTAAAATGGTTCGTTACCAAATAAGTGCGGTAGCACATATAAGGTTGCCATTTGGCTCGACTCCCACAAGTCCAAGGTCAAACGCGTTACCATTAATTCACGGTCTCCGCTTTGACGGGGTCCACGGTCCAAAAATCACCTTTTGCCGTGACTGCCCTTGACTTTTCCTGCATCGTCGCTGTTGCTAAGCCACTCCCCTGCACGAGATTTGTGGGGAGTATTTAGACTCCTCACAGTATTAGTTAGAGAAAATTCTACGTCTTCACTTCACTTCTACTACATCACAATGCAATCCCTTTTCAATATCTGTCCATTCAGCTATCATAGGCCTAATATTCTATTGACTCTTTCTACCTGTCCATTGGCCTGTGGTGAACCTGTCGATATCTTTATATGTTTAATATTAAATATCTGACCTGCTCGGCCTGCTAAATAATATAAAATAGTCCTTTAAAGCTAGAATCACTTCGTTTGTGTTCGTTGTCTTTGTTGCCTATAAACTAACATATTTAGTGAATCCGTCTATTATTACAAACATATATTTCTTTGTTCTACCGTTATCTACCGGTCCATAATGATCGATGTGTATTATCTCAAACGGCACGTTTCCCTGTGCGATGCTAACAACTTTTTCTTTCATATTCGGAAACCAATAAGTCCTAACAATAGCATATATTTATATCTTATCTTTGACTAAGTGACCTAATACATACATATATATAGTGACATATCCACAAGTCCCTAAGACTTAAGCACATGCCTACATACTAATACACTAATACACTAATACCAATACAACATACACTACTCCGGATGTACCCAACAGATACCAGATAAGAATAAGATTGTTATATGATCCTCGAGAATGGAAAAAACCCCAATTCTAGATAAGTTACCCACTGGTAGACTAAACATCCGTCCCCTAATTTAAACAATTCCTTGCTTAAGCCCTCATCGTCACGTTCCCACGTTCAAAGCTCGGACCCGCAATCCCGAAAAACAAAAGTATCGATTTCAATAAACAAATTATATATTATAAATTATAAATAATACCTGCGGGTCTTACCCTGAGTAGCAAAGCAGTAGGTTGTATAATTTAACAGGTACGAAAAGCTAACGGGGTGTGTATACAGAGTTGTAAGATAAATGTCATTCATTTATTTATGAACTCTTACCACTTAGAAGAGTAACTAGCCGAATCTATCCAGCTAGAAAAATCTCGATCCTAAATGATAAGGAGGTAATTTTTGAATAGTGAAATCCTGGTATAGAACCGACTTTAAATCAGAACTATAATTCCTAAGAACCAATTACTCAAATTAGAATGTTCTTTTTTTTAACAATAATGTCCGATTATTACCGAACTGATAGAAAAAAAACATATAAAAGCATAACATTTCCTCCGGTATGGCTCCGGAACTCTCCCGAGATCATAAATTCCAGGACGGAATATGAAATACCTAACTGAAACTAAGAGTGGATGGATTGTTTATTAACGGGAAGCTCGGTTGTCAAACGACAAGTGCCTAATCAGGCATCGGGCTGTCCAACGTTTGGGCGCCAATTATAACTGTAACGAACACACTCATAGAGCGTTGTCCACCCCAACACACTCTGTCTACTATTTTTACCGGCATGCTCAGGGAAAATGGGCGTGGGTTTTGTGTTGAGATGAACAAGAGTGTCACAGCTACAATACTGTAGACAGAGATACGGTATATTAAAAAAAACGATAACCAAACGGTTAAGAAGCGGACAAGAAAGTGTACCTATTGAAGATGAGGCCCAGATGTTATTGGCCTTATTCTATACCCACCCTACCTGTGAAATCCATTCGGACTCCACCCTAATACAACCACTGCTTTACATACCCTTTGGTGCCCAACAAGACATCAGATTAGTTCATTTTGGACCCCATATAATTGAAGATAAAGATAATATTCCGATACATTTTCCTAAACCTAATCCTTAAACTGAAAATTACGTTATTTACGTTAAGGTAATCTCTTATTGAGTAATTTTGCTTATCAACGATAAAATAAAGGAAAAATAATCAAGATAGGAATGCAAATACTGGTATTTAAGTTTACATTAATGCTTTTGTTTGTTTGGCTTACTTTACGTTAGAATTATGTATGATTAATGTATATTTAAACTTTAAACTTCTTTAAATTAAGAGATCTAGATATATGATTAATTAAGGCAAGGTATTTTAAGCACACTATTGAGGATTATCTGACTTTTTATATGTATGCTTGTCTGTTTTTATTATTTTTGTTCCGTACTCACGCACTTTCCATCGATGTCAGCAGGCCTGATGACTGTTGATGATTTGCTGTAGGTATTAATATAAATCGGGAAAATCACATATATATACTTGTCAGATCTCCCACAAGTTAAGCTAAATTAGAATCGTAGAAATTTGTAAGTAAATATTTTTAGGTAAATTTAACACAAATATGAAAAACTATTGTAAAGATACTTAAGACTGGACACGAAATATGAAATATGAATATCATTCGTGTTGCGGCTGCTTCAGGTTCGCAGCATACGCAGCGACAAGGCCAACAGCCTGGGGCTCGTGTTGTGCACAAATATTCTTGGAATGCGCACGGATGACTTGTGCATAAAATGGATGCACGGCGATCTGCTTCCTGCGTGCGGCGATGAAGAGTAGAAAAAAAAGAACGCCAACTCTGTGGGGGGGGGGGGGTTTGACCTGCGATCTGTCGGCAGCAGAAGAGGACAAGCCCAGCTTTCCGCTGCACGCGGTGGGTGCTCCTGATGCAAGCAGTTGTAAATCACACGATGCTCGTGGATTTTTAATCATGGATTTTGCATAAAGTTAAACTGCACTCGATCACGCCTTCACGAAAAGAGAACGGAAGTATGCAAATCATATGTGACCGTAGCTTGCTATAATCGTACTCGGGAAATTTGTGGTATTTTTATAGGGCAATATTCAATTTTGCCAGGATTTGAATTTGGCTAAAATGGTTCGTTACCAAATAAGTGCGGTAGCACATATAAGGTTGCCATTTGGCTCGACTCCCACAAGTCCAAGGTCAAACGCGTTACCGTTAATTCACGGTCTCCGCTTTGACGGGGTCCACGGTCCAAAAATCACCTTTTGCCGTGACTGCCCTTGACTTTTCCTGCATCGTCGCTGTTGCTAAGCCACTCCCCTGCACGAGATTTGTGGGGAGTATTTAGACTCCTCACAGTATTAGTTAGAGAAAATTCTACGTCTTAACTTCACTTCTACTACATCACAATGCAATCCCTTTTCAATATCTGTCCATTCAGCTATCATAGGCCTACTATTCTATTGACTCTTTCTACCTGTCCATTGGCCTGTGGTGAACCTGTCGATATCTTTATATGTTTAATATTAAATATCTGACCTGCTCGGCCTGCTAAATAATATAAAATAGTCCTTTAAAGCTAGAATCACTTCGTTTGTGTTCGTTGTCTTTGTTGCCTATAAACTAACATATTTAGTGAATCCGTCTATTATTACAAACATATATTTCTTTGTTCTACCGTTATCTACCGGTCCGTAATGATCGATGTGTATTATCTCAAACGGCACGTTCCCCTTTGCGATGCTAACAACTTTTTCTTTCATATTCGGAAACCAATAAGTCCTAACAATAGCATATATTTATAACTTATCTTTGACTAAGTGACCTAATACATACATATATATAGTGACATATCAACATGTCCCTAAGACTTAAGCATATGCCTACATACTAATACACTAATACACTAATACCAATACAACATACACTACTCCGGATGTACCCAACAGATACCAGATAAGAATAAGATTGTTATATGATCCTCGAGAATGGAAAAAACCCCAATTCTAGATAAGTTACCCACTGGTAGACTAAACATCCGTCCCCTAATTTAAACAATTCCTTGCTTAAGCCCTCACCCCATCGTCACGTTCCCACGTTCAAAGCTCGGACCCGCAATCCCGAAAAACAAAAGTATCGATTTCAATAAACAAATTATAAGAATGTAAGAGCACTTGTATCCAAGAGCAAATGCACTTGAATCCAAGAGAAACGCAAAGCTTTTTCTCTTCACGATCAGAATCCTAAAGTCTAAAGTCCATATTATAAAAGCTCGATACCGAGGCTTGAACGTCAATCAAATCAGAATAATTATCAGAGTTCAGTTTGAGACCTAATTGTAAAAGGTCGGTGTTCTTCTCAACTAAAAAGTGTTGTAATCATTTAGTGAAATAAAAATTATATTTTTTTCACTTATAAATATTGCAAGCATTTAATTGGCGCAGTCGGTAGGATCCAATAAAATAAAAGAGTCCTTTTAGTACGGTACTGATCAACTATACGACTAGCTATCCAAGATCAGCGAATTAAAATAGTGATTCGAAAATATTTTACAGATCAACAAAAGTATCTACGTGAAAGTTGTATTCAAAATAAAATCCCGTGCGGTCGGAAACAAAAATTAATTTAAATTTTTAAATTCCGAAACTTAAAATCAAGTTTAAAGAAAACTTAAAACCAAGTTTAAAGAAAACTTAAAACCAAGTTTAAAGAAAACTTAAAACCAAGTTTAAAGCAAACTTAAAACAAAAAAAAACTCCAGAAAACAAAAGACATCATGGCAGTCCCACAACTCTTAGAAACACATCTTAACCAACTACTAAACCAAATCAAAGAATTAAATTACTACGATGGTGCACCTGGCAAATTATCTGGATTCGTCAACCAAGTGGAACAATTGCTCAGTTTATACCCAACACAGGAAGCCAGACAGGCACACGTCATATATGGAGCAGTGAAGCGGTTATTAGTGGATTCAGCCTTAGAAGTCGTAACCCAGGAAAGAGCTGAACATGAAGAAAGCACTGGCAATGGCATTCAAAGACCATAGACCTTATGTAACACTCATCAGACAATTAGAAGACACATCATACCCAGGAAGTATCTGTAAGTTTATAGAAAAACTAGAAACACAATACTGGATTATGTTCGATAAGTTAGAATTAGAAAGTGACCCTGTTGATAAATCGAATTATACCGAAATGTTAAACAAAACCGTTAAATCAGTAATAGATCGAAAACTGCCGGATAGAATTTATATGTCTTTGGCTCGTAATGATATTGATACCATTTACAAATTAAAACAAGCATCAATGGAATTAGACCTTTATGGTGCTATTCCAGAAAATCACCGTTCTAATAGAACAGAAATGAACAAACGTAGGAACAGGGGAAACTATAATCAAAATAATAATCAAAAATATGACAATAATAGAAATCACAACTACAGTAATTATTATCCTAGGACGAATCAGAATAATAATACACAACCACCTCAAAATTCGACTCAACCTATGACAAATCAAAACCAGTATTCACGGCGTTTCATACCAAATAATCAAAGAGGGAATTATTATGCATTCAGACGAGACTTAACACAAGTTCAACAGAACAACCCACTTAACTTCCAACCTTCGACATCAAATACTATTAACAGACAAGGGCCAGTAAAAAGACAACGCGAGAGTCAGAGGGACCAAAGCAGGATGGATGTTCATTTTCATCAAGCTGCCTCGGACAGCACAAGTCCCTATGTAAAAATAATTCATCATAATAAAAATTATAAGGGAATGATCAATACAGGATCATCAATTAACATCATAAGAGAAAATTTTGAAAATTTTGAAGGACAATGATGTAACACATCCCGATCCCATGTCCGTTGACAACGATACAGTCAACTTCGCGATTAACAATGAGTTACGCGAATGTATCGAACACTTAAATGTAGAGGAAGTTGAATGTTTAAAGAAGGTTCTATACGAATATAGAGACATATAGTACAAAGAGGGCGAAAATTTGACCTTCACCAGTACTATTAAACAAGTTATCCAAACTCAACACGAAGATCCAGTATACCGTAAACCCTACAAGTACCCTTAAAGCGTTGACCAAGAAGTCAACAAACAAATTAAAGAAATGATAGAACAAGGGATTGTTCGCAAATCGAAGTCCCCTTGTTGTTCTCCTATTTGGGTGGTCCCCAAGAAGGCAGACACCTCTGGGAAACAGAAATTCAGGTTGGTAGTCGATTACAGGAATCTAAATGAGATAACTGTTAACGACAAATTTGCTAGCTAAGGGTTTTCACCAAATCCAGATGGATGAAAATTCTATTGCAAAAACAGCTTTTTCAAGTAAGCATGGGCATTATGAATATACTCGTATGCCTTTTGGGTTAAAAAACGCTTCAGCTACTTTTCAGAGATTCATGAATAATCTTCTGGAAGATTAAATCTACAAAGATTGTTAAGTCTATTTAGACGATAAACGAACACATTTTATCCCTAAAGAAAGTCTTTGAAAAACTGAGAGACGCTAATTTGAAACTGCAGCTAGATATATGTGAATTCATGAAGAAAGAAACTGAATTCCTAGGACACATCGTCACAACAAATGGCATCAAACCAAACCCAAGACACCTAAGCAAATAAAATCATTTTTGGGATTATGTGGGTTCTATCGCAAGTTTATTCCTAACTTTGACAAAATAGTTAAACCCATGACCCTCAAATTAAAGAAAGGTGCTATAATAGACATCAAATGTAAAGACTACATCGAATCATTAGAAAGACTAAAGGTTTTGATAACTTCAGACCCGATATTAATCTATCCTGATTTTTCAAAACCCTTTTCTCTGACAACTGATGCCAGCAATGTAGCAATGTGTTATCACAGAATCACAAGCCAGTTTGTTGGGCCAGTAGAACGCTAAACGAACATGAAATCAACTATGCTACGATTGAAAAAGAATTGTTATCTATAGTTTGGGGTACAAAATATTTCAGGTCATACTTATTTGGTAGGCCATTTGAAACATTAAGTGATCACAAGCCACTGGTATGGCTCAACAACATTAAAGAACCAAACATGAAATTGCAAAGATGGAAAATAAAACTCAATGAATTTGATTACAAAATCAAATATCTTCCAGGCAAAGAAAACCATGTCGCGGATGCTCTTTCCCGCACGAAAATAGAAGAAGTTATTTTTGTCGAGGTCGCAAACAGCGCAGACGCAACTATACACAGTGTCATTGAAGATAATCTAAATTACATATCTATAACAGAAAGACCATAAATTTCTTCTCTAGACAAATAGAGATAGAAAATGGCGACAACGACACAACAAGGGTAAAACATTTCTTTCAAAAATTAAAGTATAAAATAATCTATAAAGAAATGACCCCTAAACTCGCCAAAAACCTCATTAAGGAATATGTGTGTACCAAAAAGAGTGCAATTTATTTCCCTAATGACGAAGATTTTCTGATCTTTACCGAAATTATAAGCCCTAACAATTTCACAAAACTTTTAAGATGCACCACAAAGTTAATTGATATACTAACGTATGCAGAATTCAAAGATTTAATCTTAAAGAAACATAAGGAACATACATCCGGGTATAGAAAAAACAATCAATTTATTTAAAGAAGAATATTACTATCCTGATAGTCAAAAGCTTATTCAAAACATTATCAATAAATGTGAAATTTGTAATCTGGCAAAAACAGAGCATCGAAACACGAAATTGACATATGAAACAACACCGGAAATATTTACGTGATAGACTTTTATCTCACAGGAAACCAGATCTTCTTATCTTGCATTGATATCTATTCGAAATTTGCATCACTAGTTGAAGTAAAAAGTAGAGATTCGCTAGAAGAAAAAAGAGCCATTACTAAAATATTCAATGATATGGGAAAACCGCAGAAATTAAAGCAGATAAAGACTCAGCTTTTATGTGTATAGCCTTACAAAATTGGTTAAGATCTGAAGGTGTACAAATTTCTATAACTACTAGCAAAAATGGTATATCTGACATAGAAAGATTCCACAAGACCGTAAACGAAAAGCTAAGAATCATTGGTAGCGAGCAAAATATTGAAGATAGGTGCACAAAATTCGAAACAATTCTATACATATACAATCATAAAACTAAACATAATAGTACCAAAAGATTTCCAGCAGACATTTTCCTATATGCAGGCAGCCCAGACTTTAACGTACAACAAAATAAAATCGATAAGATAGAATACCTCATTAGGAATAGGCACGATTTCGAAGTTGATACACAATATAGAAAGGCCCCACTTGTAAAAAGTAAAATAACCAATCCATTCAAAAGGACAGGAAGGATTGAACAAGTAGATGATAAACATTTCGAAGAAACAAACCGTTCACTATAAGTCAAAATTTAAGAAACAGAAAAAATTTAATAAGAGCAAATATGATAATTCCAGACCAACCAAAGAAGCACAAGGTACACAACATACTTCTTATAATGCTTAGTTGCATACTATCATTTATCACCATGGTCAAGTGCAACAATATAGAAGTAAATCCAATAAGCGCGAATAATGGATATCTTATATTCCAAACAGGAACAATGGAGATTCCAACCAGCTATGAATACCATTATTTAAGCATAAACATAACAAAGACAATGCTCATGTTCGAAAATATAGTAACTGAAGCAAGCAACTATCCCAATGTACCGCAAATACAATATTTAGTCGACAAATTAAAACGAGAAATAAATGGGTTAAGTATTATTGGTCGAAGGAAAAGAGGTCTTTTAAACGTAGTAGGAAAAGCATACAAATACTTATTCGCCGTATTAGATGAAGACGACAGAGAAGAGTTAGAAGAAAAAATAAACAACATGTCAGAAGACTTTGTAAAAACCCATGACCTAAACACGATTATATATGTAATCAATAGTGGTATATATAATATACCACTATATAATTAATAAGCTCAAAGTAGATTAAGAATAACACCAACAAATTGCGCTACTAATATTTAACCTAAGCAATTTACAGAATATATAGAAGACATAGAATTGCGTATGCAATTAACTAGACTAGGAATCTTTAATCCAAAGTTACTAAAACATGATTATTTAAAACACGTAAATTCGGAAAAAATGCTAAAGATAAAAACGTCAACTTGGCTTAAAACAGACACGAACGAAATTTTGATTAGTATTGTTTGGGAACGAGACACCCTGTATGCGCGAACAAGTCACCCTTTATCTTTGTTTACATTATCATTTGTCTGCAGCTTCAGCGGAGCTTATCAGCGGAATCAATGTAAGCATCGCACCGCTGTAATTGTCCGCGAGCTTGCCCAGTACTTTTCCAAACTTCTAACTCCCTTCTAACTGTAACTTGTTTACGTCTTATGCTAGTTTAATCGTATGGCGTGAGTACAGCCAAAGCTTAAGTTAGTCACATTTTTGATCTGCGAGAAAACGTACGCAACGGTGTCGAACTAATTAATATTAAGTGTCTGAAATTAACCAATAAATCAAACTAAACAGTAACACTGGCGGGTTTATTTATGAACATTAAAAAAACTGGTCCTTCGAGCCGGATTACCGGAACTGCGTTTCTTTCGGGCATTTGATTTTGATTATTGGCCTTTTGGCAAACGGTGATCTATAGATTCCTACATCGTATAGAATCGATCCCTTCTTTCGACCACCATGCGGAGTGTGATTCAACAACGGGGCTTCTGCAAAAGCCAAATTACTCGTGCGCATAATAATGCCTTAAAATTTGTTGATGACATTCATTCAGTGCAAACAATAGTTGTCCGCCTGGACAGGAAAATTATTTGCGGTTCGTACGGCTCTCGGAAGAGCTGTATGCATTTAAATCGGAAGCCGATTGGGAGAACCCTGACGAGGATTTTGACGCATATGAGGACAAACATTATGCTACACACGCTATTCTCAGCAATACTTTGGAGGAGTTGAGACGGGATGTCACCTCAAACAGTATTGATGCCACAGTTCAAGCCGCAGACACATCCCAGAGAAGTCATGTCGATTTTCAGTTCGAGCGAATTAAACTTCCGACTTTTTCTGGAAATTATGAGGACTGGAAACATTTTTCGGACATGTTTATTGGATCGATTGCTTCCAATTCGAGCCTGACGGATTGCCAACGATTTCATTATTTAAAATCGTAACTGAAAAAGGAGTCAAAAGCAATTACCAAATGTCCTCCCAAATCTACCAATTTCCTTGCCGTTCATGTCCTCTAAGAGATATATTGATTGACCAATCCTTTCTTTGACTCGGGCCTTAACACCGACAGGAGCGAGTTTCGCGTTAAAATTATTCGCTGCATTACTTAAAACGAAATTTCTTTTAACAACTTCTTGACCAACCTCAAAAGATCGAGGTCGTGCTCGGAGATTGTAAGACTTTTGGTTTGTCTCATAAGCCTTATTCAAATGTTTGGCAATGTTGGAGCGAATTCTTTGAAATTCGTCAGTTCTTGATAATTTTACGTCACCTTCTGTGAGTAAATTAAGTTTGCGCAACAGTTTGTAGTCATTACCGTGGGATATCATGTGTTTACCGAAAACAACCTGATAAGGCGATATACCAATAGATTGGTGAATCGAGTTACGAAGAGAACAGTTGATGCTACTGAGGAACACGTCCCATTCGCGATGGTCAGAGCGAATGTAAGCTCTTAAAGCAGCGTTTATAGAACGGTTAACTCTCTCAGCTCCGTTGGATTGTGGAGCATATGCACCAGTAAACATATGACGAACGCCATATTTCGAAAGAATGTCAGAGAAATCACGGCTTTTAAATTGAGTTCCGTTGTCACTCACGACTGTTTCGGGTACACCCAAAGCATGAAAATATTTCATCCCGCAATATACTGATGATCACTTTATTGTTGAACTTTTTCACAGCTTTTAAAAAGGTAAATTTGGAAAAGTGATTCAGAATAATCAGTATACCAATGTTGCCGGATTTCGATCTGGGAAATGGGCCGATAAAATCAAGATAAAGTCTTTGAAAAATTGTATCGCTTTGCACTTGTGCTCCCATTGGTGGTTTTAAAGAACGATTGGGATATTTAGTGGTCTGACACGTCTCGCAATTTCGAATGTAATCACGAACGTTGATAACCATGTTTGGCCAGTAAAAACGCCGTCTAATACGCTCTAAGCATTTAGCCATTCCACAATGTGCAGATGTTGGTTGATCATGAGCCGAACTCATTACGCTATGACGCAACGACTCAGGTACAAGCAATTTCCAGCAATCGTCTGGTGAAACGTCAGTACAATTGGGGAATGTTGCCCGATGATAAATATAGTCATCACTGACTTGAAAATCAGGTAATTTTTGAGACACTAATTTATCTCTGAGAGCAGAGTACTTTTCCGATTGAAATGCACTGGAAGATAAATCAATTTCGGAATGGACTTCAAGGTCTATTGCAGCAATATCGTAAACATCCTCGAACGATCGAGACAAAGCATCCGCAACCACAGTTTCTGTTCTGTTTCTTGCGATGCTCGATTTCGAAGGAATAACCCTGAAGTTTGATAGCCCATCTTGCCAATCTCCCGCTTAAATCTGATTGGTTCATTAGCCATCGAAGACTTGAGTGGTCGGTGACTACTTTGAAGCTATGACCGTCGATGTACATTCTGAACTTCTTAATTGCCAGAACTACAGCCATGCATTCGAGTTCTGTAACTGTATAATTATGTTGGGCTTTATTCAGCTTCTTAGACATGAATGCTATCGGACGTTCAAAACCGGAATCATCACATTGAGCTAGAACTGCACCCACTCCATGTAGTGAAGCATCACACTGCTGCAATAAATGGTTTGTCATCAAAAGCTTCTTGAGCAAGATCGTTCCAACTGAAGGATTTGCCACGTAACAACTCTCTCACTGCAGCGATTTTGTTCAGATTTACTTGTAGTGTGCCTTCGCCCACCAGGTAACCGAGATAGTCTACTGTTTTCAGGCAGAACTGACTTTTCTGGACATTAATTGTCAATCCAGCTTTACGCAATTGGGTGGCCACTTCGGACAAATGCAAAAGATGGTCTTCGAAATTGTTTGACAAAACCAGCAAATCGTCGAGGTAGACTAATACATGCGATTTTAATTGATAGGGTATAACGAAATCCATCAAACGGCACATGGTTTGTGGAGCGTTTGACAATCCAAAAGGCATTCTCTTGAACTGATAAAGGGGCCTATTTGGAACGGTGAAAGCAGTCTTGGCACGGGATTCTTGATCTAAACAGATCTGCCAAAAGGCATCTTTGAGGTCAATTTTGGAAATGCAATGTACCGGTGGAAGACGACTTAGCAGTCCATCCATAATTGGGATTGGGTAAGCGTCCTTTACTGTGACTGCATTTAATTTTCTTGCATCGAGACAAAATCGCACCTTGCCTGGTTTGATATGCAATGTAACCACTGGAGATGACCAAGGCGATGAAGGTGCCTCTTCAATGACATCCATCGTAAACATGCGATCGATTTCTATGCACAAAAGTTTTTCTTTAGCAGGCGAAAGTGGATAAAATCGTTGTTTGATTGGTTTCGCATTGGATGTATCGATATTGTGCTCTATCAGGTTAGTCAATCCTAAGCCCTCGTTCACGAACGATGGGAAAAAGTCTATTACTTTCTGCAATTTTAATTTTTGTGAATCAGACAATCGTACGCGAGTAGAGTCTTCGGGTTCAAAGTTGATTTCGTTGATCAAAACTGTTTGCTTAATAGAAATTCCAAACGTATACCAGAAATCCATTCCGCATATTACGCTTTGCTTTATGGAAGGGACTATTAAGAATTCGAAGTTATTATCAACTAAGTTGTAAATCAAGGGAATTTGTATAGTGCCTGCAACATTTTGCGTTTGGCCATCAGCAGTTCGCACAACCGATTTAAATTTATTAAATGGCTTGCTTGATATTAATTGTTGTGCTAGCTCACCACCTATAACGTTTTTGTTGGCGCCACTGTCTAGGAGAGCTAAATGCGATTGACCAAATATGTCAATGTGTGTGAAAGGTCGAATATCGTTCTTATTTTGAACAATTGATGAAATCGTAAAACGGTTGAATGATCGTTTACGAATCCAAAACTTACGAATTCGCCGTGATGATCGGTGTTTTCGAGTATGAAGTGAATTTTCCCCAAATATTTGCAATTTACGATTTGCATACTCCAGCACTTGCAAATGATATGGATTAAAAGTTTGGGATAATGTTACGTCAGGTTGAGTTGAGGACAGAATGGAATGAACATCATTTGCCACAGAATTTGGTTCAGTTTGTATTTTCAAGGCTAACGGCGGACATTCGTTTTATTCGCATAACGAATGCCCTGCTGAGAGTTTTCCGATGTCGATTTACATTTTGCGCAGTTGGGTTTATACACCTCCGGTGTTCCGCAACCATAACAAAAAATACGGCGTGTCTTAAGGCAATTCTGGTAACCGCGACCTGATTCATCGCAGTTCCAGCACTTAATTTTCTCAGAAGTCCTAACGACTCAAATCTCGTCCTCGACATCCTGTTCTTCCTCAGACTGATCTTCGGAATCATCTTCATGCAGGATTGCGTTAACAAAACGCTTGCTTGTGTTCGGACGTTGGATTGGCTTTGTCCGGGTGCTTCGAAAGAAATCTTCGTGACGATGACATTCCCTACGCAATGTTGCTAAGTTTGGGGTGTCTATGTGCAGTAATTCGTGCTTGATCTCCGGTTTGAGATTATGACGAACTTCTACAGTAATCTCACTGTCCTGCATTGGTTCACTAAGGGAATCTGCAATGGAAAGCATTGCATCCAAAAAATCATCAAAATTTTCTGTGCTACCCTGTTTACGGCGACGCATAGCAATTTTAATTTCACGATCAGATCTCTGATCTTGATATCTTTCCTTTAAACGCCTGCATAACACGTTCCAATTCATGTTATCCACCGATCTGTGAACACGCCAATAAAATGCTAAGGCCGGTCCTGCAAACAGTAAATTAGCGAAATGGGAAAAAAGTTCGAAGTTTCCGTTCAGGCTTTGCGAAGTGAGACAATTTACGCGGTAAATAAAATCCTCAATGGCAATGTCGTTGGCTGAACCGCTGAATTTAATACGCCAATTTGATATAATATTGGAAATCCTATCAGGTCTATCCAAAGAAAGATCACTTCGATCGCTACGAAAGTCTGGTGAAGTCCTAACATGTGAATTGTTATTTCTTTCTGAGTTTATTTCGGGAGCTTCTCGACCGAAATTATTTTGTATGTCTTGCTGCAGCTCACTCTGTCCATTATTTACAAATGTGGATTTATTCAATTGAGTGAACGCCATAGTGATTTGTTCTGTCACTGATTGTAGCATGCTTGCTTGAAAGGCCTGCATTGAACTTTGGACTATTTGCTGAACACGGTCTTCTGTCACAACTCTGGAATCTGAACTATCCCCGCTACAAATTTCCTGTTGGGAATTTGGATCAGACTTATCATGTTGTTTGGCTGTATTCCAAGAACCTGAACGGGTCATCATCCTGTTACCTTGAGATTTAGTTGACAAAGAGATCCTAACTCGGATTGAGATCATGGCCTGACACATATGGGGCATTTGTCATGGTTCTTAAGGTAATTGTCAAGGCAATGTTTGTGAAAAGAATGTTTACAACGGGTTTCAACCAAATCCAGATTACGTACTGGCCCGTTGCAGATGGTGCATGTCACCGACGCATCCGTATCTACGTCAACTAAATTTTCATTACTTCGCATCATCATTTTCGAAGCTTCTAGAAGAATATATAAAGTCTAACAATTCCTCTCGTTAGAACAAGAAAAATAAGCGGTAAGATCCAACGATCAAAGATAAGCGAAAAAAGATAATGAGTACGCGCTAAGATCCAACGCTAAGCGACAAAAAGATAAAAGTTAAGCGACCAAAAATAATACCTGCGGGTCTTACCCTGAGTAGCAAAGCAGTAGGTTGTATAATTTAACAGGTACGAAAAGCTAACGGGGTGTGTATACAGAGTTGTAAGATAAATGTCATTCATTTATTTATGAACTCTTACCACTTAGAAGAGTAACTAGCCGAATCTATCCAGCTAGAAAAATCTCGATCCTAAATGATAAGGAGGTAATTTTTGAATAGTGAAATCCTGGTATAGAACCGACTTTAAATCAGAACTATAATTCCTAAGAACCAATTACTCAAATTAGAATGTTTTTTTTTTAACAATAATGTCCGATTATTACCGAACTGATAGAAAAAAAAACATATAAAAGCATAACATTTCCTCCGGTATGGCTCCGGAACTCTCCCGAGATCATAAATTCCAGGACGGAATATGAAATACCTAACTGAAACTAAGAGTGGATGGATTGTTTATTAACGGGAAGCTCGGTTGTCAAACGACAAGTGCCTAATCAGGCATCGGGCTGTCCAACGTTTGGGCGCCAATTATAACTGTAACGAACACACTCATAGAGCGTTGTCCACCCCAATACACTCTGTCTACTATTTTTACCGGCATGCTCAGGGAAAATGGGCGTGGGTTTTGTGTTGAGATGAACAAGAGTGTCACAGCTACAATACTGTAGACAGAGATACGGTATATTAAAAAAAACGATAACCAAACGGTTAAGAAGCGGACAAGAAAGTGTACCTATTGAAGATGAGGCCCAGATGTTATTGGCCTTATTCTATACCCACCCTACCTGTGAAATCCATTCGGACTCCACCCTAATACAACCACTGCTTTACATACCCTTTGGTGCCCAACAAGACATCAGATTAGTTCATTTTGGACCCCATATAATTGAAGATAAAGATAATATTCCGATACATTTTCCTAAACCTAATCCTTAAACTGAAAATTACGTTATTTACGTTAAGGTAATCTCTTATTGAGTAATTTTGCTTATCAACGATAAAATAAAGGAAAAATAATTAAGATAGGAATGCAAATACTGGTATTTAAGTTTACATTAATGCTTTTGTTTGTTTGGCTTACTTTACGTTAGAATTATGTATGATTAATGTATATTTAAACTTTAAACTTCTTTAAATTAAGAGATCTAGATATATGATTAATTAAGGCAAGGTATTTTAAGCACACTATTGAGGATTATCTGACTTTTTATATGTATGCTTGTCTGTTTTTATTATTTTTGTTCCGTACTCACGCACTTTCCATCGATGTCAGCAGGCCTGATGACTGTTGATGATTTGCTGTAGGTATTAATATAAATCGGGAAAATCACATATATTTTCTTGTCAGATCTCCCACAAGTTAAGCTAAATTAGAATCGTAGAAATTTGTAAGTAAATATTTTTAGGTAAAATTTACACAAATATGAAAAACTATTCTAAAGATACTTAAGACTGGACACGATCATTCGTGTTGCGGCTGCTTCAGGTTCGCAGCATACGCAGCGACAAGGCCAACAGCCTGGGGCTCGTGTTGTGCACAAATATTCTTGGAATGCGCACGGATGACTTGTGCATAAAATGGATGCACGGCGATCTGCTTCCTGCGTGCGGCGATGAAGAGTAGAAAAAAAAGAACGCCAACTCTGTGGGGGGGGGGGGGGGTTTGACCTGCGATCTGTCGGCAGCAGAAGAGGACAAGCCCAGCTTTCCGCTGCACGCGGTGGGTGCTCCTGATGCAAGCAGTTGTAAATCACACGATGCTCGTGGATTTTTAATCATGGATTTTGCATAAAGTTAAACTGCACTCGATCACGCCTTCACGAAAAGAGAACGGAAGTATGCAAATCATATGTGACCGTAGCTTGCTATAATCCTACTCGGGAATTTTGTGGTATTTTTATAGGGCAATATTCAATTTTGCCAGGATTTGAATTTGGCTAAAATGGTTCGTTACCAAATAAGTGCGGTAGCACATATAAGGTTGCCATTTGGCTCGACTCCCACAAGTCCAAGGTCAAACGCGTTACCATTAATTCACGGTCTCCGCTTTGACGGGGTCCACGGTCCAAAAATCACCTTTTGCCGTGACTGCCCTTGACTTTTCCTGCATCGTCGCTGTTGCTAAGCCACTCCCCTGCACGAGATTTGTGGGGAGTATTTAGACTCCTCACAGTATTAGTTAGAGAAAATTCTACGTCTTCACTTCACTTCTACTACATCACAATGCAATCCCTTTTCAATATCTGTCCATTCAGCTATCATAGGCCTAATATTCTATTGACTCTTTCTACCTGTCCATTGGCCTGTGGTGAACCTGTCGATATCTTTATATGTTTAATATTAAATATCTGACCTGCTCGGCCTGCTAAATAATATAAAATAGTCCTTTAAAGCTAGAATCACTTCGTTTGTGTTCGTTGTCTTTGTTGCCTATAAACTAACATATTTAGTGAATCCGTCTATTATTACAAACATATATTTCTTTGTTCTACCGTTATCTACCGGTCCATAATGATCGATGTGTATTATCTCAAACGGCACGTTTCCCTGTGCGATGCTAACAACTTTTTCTTTCATATTCGGAAACCAATAAGTCCTAACAATAGCATATATTTATAACTTATCTTTGACTAAGTAACCTAATACATACATATATATAGTGACATATCCACAAGTCCCTAAGACTTAAGCACATGCCTACATACTAATACACTAATACACTAATACCAATACAACATACACTACTCCGGATGTACCCAACAGATACCAGATAAGAATAAGATTGTTATATGATCCTCGAGAATGGAAAAAACCCCAATTCTAGATAAGTTACCCACTGGTAGACTAAACATCCGTCCCCTAATTTAAACAATTCCTTGCTTAAGCCCTCACCCCATCGTCACGTTCCCACGTTCAAAGCTCGGACCCGCAATCCCGAAAAAACAAAAGTATCGATTTCAATAAACAAATTATATATTATAAATTATAAATAATACCTGCGGGTCTTACCCTGAGTAGCAAAGCAGTAGGTTGTATAATTTAACAGGTACGAAAAGCTAACGGGGTGTGTATACAGAGTTGTAAGATAAATGTCATTCATTTATTTATGAACTCTTACCACTTAGAAGAGTAACTAGCCGAATCTATCCAGCTAGAAAAATCTCGATCCTAAATGATAAGGAGGTAATTTTTGAATAGTGAAATCCTGGTATAGAACCGACTTTAAATCAGAACTATAATTCCTAAGAACCAATTACTCAAATTAGAATGTTTTTTTTTTAACAATAATGTCCGATTATTACCGAACTGATAGAAAAAAAAACATATAAAAGCATAACATTTCCTCCGGTATGGCTCCGGAACTCTCCCGAGATCATAAATTCCAGGACGGAATATGAAATACCTAACTGAAACTAAGAGTGGATGGATTGTTTATTAACGGGAAGCTCGGTTGTCAAACGACAAGTGCCTAATCAGGCATCGGGCTGTCCAACGTTTGGGCGCCAATTATAACTGTAACGAACACACTCATAGAGCGTTGTCCACCCCAATACACTCTGTCTACTATTTTTACCGGCATGCTCAGGGAAAATGGGCGTGGGTTTTGTGTTGAGATGAACAAGAGTGTCACAGCTACAATACTGTAGACAGAGATACGGTATATTAAAAAAAACGATAACCAAACGGTTAAGAAGCGGACAAGAAAGTGTACCTATTGAAGATGAGGCCCAGATGTTATTGGCCTTATTCTATACCCACCCTACCTGTGAAATCCATTCGGACTCCACCCTAATACAACCACTGCTTTACATACCCTTTGGTGCCCAACAAGACGATAAAATAAAGGAAAAATAATCAAGATAGGAATGCAAATACTGGTATTTAAGTTTACATTAATGCTTTTGTTTGTTTGGCTTACTTTACGTTAGAATTATGTATGATTAATGTATATTTAAACTTTAAACTTCTTTAAATTAAGAGATCTAGATATATGATTAATTAAGGCAAGTTATTTTAAGCACACTATTGAGGAATATCTGACTTTTTATATGTATGCTTGTGTGTTTTTATTATTTTTGTTCCGTACTCACGCACTTTCCATCGATGTCAGCAGGCCTGATGACTGTTGATGATTTGCTGTAGGTATTAATATAAATCGGGAAAATCACATATATATACTTGTCAGATCTCCCACAAGTTAAGCTAAATTAGAATCGTAGAAATTTATAAGTAAATATTTTTAGGTAAATTTAACACAAATATGAAAAACTATTGTAAAGATACTTAAGACTGGACACGAAATATGAAATATGAATATCATTCGTGTTGCGGCTGCTTCAGGTTCGCAGCATACGCAGCGACAAGGCCAGCAGCCTGGGGCTGGTGTTGTGCACAAATATTCTTGGAATGCGCACGGATGGAGAAGACACCAAGTTGACTTGTGCATAAAATGGATGCACGGCGATCTGCTTCCTGCGTGCGGCGATGAAGAGTAGAAAAAAAAGAACGCCAACTCTGTGGGGGGGGGGGGGGGTTTGACCTGCGATCTGTCGGCAGCAGAAGAGGACAAGCCCAGCTTTCCGCTGCACGCGGTGGGTGCTCCTGATGCAAGCAGTTGTAAATCTTTCTGCGATCGATGAAGCCACAGTAAGTTTCACGCGTTGTCAAAAGTTTGGCGAAAAACAATACAGACCGCCTTGGCGACACAGCCACTAAGACTTCTATCTCCAAATGTGGGACCGGCAGCGACACAGTTAAAGGAAACTATCACTTGGCAGTATTTGCCTTGAAAAACTATTATCCAAACCACACGATGCTCGTGGATTTTTAATCATGGATTTTGCATAAAGTTAAACTGCACTCGATCACGCCTTCACGAAAAGAGAACGGAAGTATGCAAATCATATGTGACCGTAGCTTGCTATAATCCTACTCGGGAAATTTGTGGTATTTTTATAGGGCAATATTCAATTTTGCCAGGATTTGAATTTGGCTAAAATGGTTCGTTACCAAATAAGTGCGGTAGCACATATAAGGTTGCCATTTGGCTCGACTCCCACAAGTCCAAGGTCAAACGCGTTACCGTTAATTCACGGTCTCCGCTTTGACGGGGTCCACGGTCCAAAAATCACCTTTTGCCGTGACTGCCCTTGACTTTTCCTGCATCGTCGCTGTTGCTAAGCCACTCCCCTGCACGAGATTTGTGGGGAGTATTTAGACTCCTCACAGTATTAGTTAGAGAAAATTCTACGTCTTAACTTCACTTCTACTACATCACAATGCAATCCCTTTTCAATATCTGTCCATTCAGCTATCATAGGCCTACTATTCTATTGACTCTTTCTACCTGTTCATTGGCCTGTGGTGAACCTGTCGATATCTTTATATGTTTAATATTAAATATCTGACCTGCTCGGCCTGCTAAATAATATAAAATAGTCCTTTAAAGCTAGAATCACTTCCTTTGTGTTCGTTGTCTTTGTTGCCTATAAACTAACATATTTAGTGAATCCGTCTATTATTACAAACATATATTTCTTTGTTCTACCGTTATCTACCGGTCCGTAATGATCGATGTGTATTATCTCAAACGGCACGTTCCCCTTTGCGATGCTAACAACTTTTTCTTTCATATTCGGAAACCAATAAGTCCTAACAATAGCATATATTTATAACTTATCTTTGACTAAGTGACCTAATACATACATATATATAGTGACATATCCACAAGTCCCTAAGACTTAAGCATATGCCTACATACTAATACACTAATACACTAATACCAATACAACATACACTACTCCGGATGTACCCAACAGATACCAGATAAGAATAAGATTGTTATATGATCCTCGAGAATGGAAAAAACCCCAATTCTAGATAAGTTACCCACTGGTAGACTAAACATCCGTCCCCTAATTTAAACAATTCCTTGCTTAAGCCCTCACCCCATCGTCACGTTCCCACGTTCAAAGCTCGGACCCGCAATCCCGAAAAACAAAAGTATCGATTTCAATAAACAAATTATAAGAATGTAAGAGCACTTGTATCCAAGAGCAAATGCACTTGAATCCAAGAGAAACGCAAAGCTTTTTCTCTTCAGGATCAGAATCCTAAAGTCTAAAGTCCATATTATAAAAGCTCGATACCGAGGCTTGAACGTCAATCAAATCAGAATAATTATCAGAGTTCAGTTTGAGACCTAATTGTAAAAGGTCGGTGTTCTTCTCAACTAAAAAGTGTTGTAATCATTTAGTGAAATAAAAATTATATTTTTTTCACTTATAAATATTGCAAGCATTTAATTGGCGCAGTCGGTAGGATCCAATAAAATAAAAGAGTCCTTTTAGTACGGTACTGATCAACTATACGACTAGCTATCCAAGATCAGCGAATTAAAATAGTGATTCGAAAATATTTTACAGATCAACAAAAGTATCTACGTGAAAGTTGTATTCAAAATAAAATCCCGTGCGGTCGGAAACAAAAATTAATTTAAATTTTTAAATTCCGAAACTTAAAATCAAGTTTAAAGAAAACTTAAAACCAAGTTTAAAGAAAACTTAAAACCAAGTTTAAAGAAAACTTAAAACCAAGTTTAAAGAAAACTTAAAACCAAGTTTAAAGCAAACTTAAAACAAAAAAAAAAAACTCCAGAAAACAAAAGACATCATGGCAGTCCCACAACTCTTAGAAACACATCTTAACCAACTACTAAACCAAATCAAAGAATTAAATTACTACGATGGTGCACCTGGCAAATTATCTGGATTCGTCAACCAAGTGGAACAATTGCTCAGTTTATACCCAACACAGGAAGCCAGACAGGCACACGTCATATATGGAGCAGTGAAGCGGTTATTAGTGGATTCAGCCTTAGAAGTCGTAACCCAGGAAAGAGCTAACACATGGCTGAACATGAAGAAAGCACTGGCAATGGCATTCAAAGACCATAGACCTTATGTAACACTCATCAGACAATTAGAAGACACATCATACCCAGGAAGTATCTGTAAGTTAATAGAAAAACTAGAAACACAATACTGGATTATGTTCGATAAGTTAGAATTAGAAAGTGACCCTGTTGATAAATCGAATTATACCGAAATGTTAAACAAAACCGTTAAATCAGTAATAGATCGAAAACTGCCGGATAGAATTTATATGTCTTTGGCTCGTAATGATATTGATACCATTTACAAATTAAAACAAGCATCAATGGAATTAGACCTTTATGGTGCTATTCCAGAAAATCACCGTTCTAATGGAACAGAAATGAACAAACGTAGGAACAGGGGAAACTATAATCAAAATAATAATCAAAAATATGACAATAATAGAAATCACAACTACAGTAATTATTATCCTAGGACGAATCAGAATAATAATACACAACCACCTCAAAATTCGACTCAACCTATGACAAATCAAAACCAGTATTCACGGCGTTTCATACCAAATAATCAAAGAGGGAATTATTATGCATTCAGACGAGACTTAACACAAGTTCAACAGAACAACCCACTTAACTTCCAACCTTCGACATCAAATACTATTAACAGACAAGGGCCAGTAAAAAGACAACGCGAGAGTCAGAGGGACCAAAGCAGGATGGATGTTCATTTTCATCAAGCTGCCTCGGACAGCACAAGTCCCTATGTAAAAATAATTCATCATAATAAAAATTATAAGGGAATGATCAATACAGGATCATCAATTAACATCATAAGAGAAAATTTTGAAAATTTTGAAGGACAATGATGTAACACATCCCGATCCCATGTCCGTTGACAACGATACAGTCAACTTCGCGATTAACAATGAGTTACGCGAATGTATCGAACACTTAAATGTAGAGGAAGTTGAATGTTTAAAGAAGGTTCTATACGAATATAGAGACATATAGTACAAAGAGGGCGAAAATTTGACCTTCACCAGTACTATTAAACAAGTTATCCAAACTCAACACGAAGATCCAGTATACCGTAAACCCTACAAGTACCCTTAAAGCGTTGACCAAGAAGTCAACAAACAAATTAAAGAAATGATAGAACAAGGGATTGTTCGCAAATCGAAGTCCCCTTGTTGTTCTCCTATTTGGGTGGTCCCCAAGAAGGCAGACACCTCTGGGAAACAGAAATTCAGGTTGGTAGTCGATTACAGGAATCTAAATGAGATAACTGTTAACGACAAATTTGCTAGCTAAGGGTTTTCACCAAATCCAGATGGATGAAAATTCTATTGCAAAAACAGCTTTTTCAAGTAAGCATGGGCATTATGAATATACTCGTATGCCTTTTGGGTTAAAAAACGCTTCAGCTACTTTTCAGAGATTCATGAATAATCTTCTGGAAGATTAAATCTACAAAGATTGTTAAGTCTATTTAGACGATAAACGAACACATTTTATCCCTAAAGAAAGTCTTTGAAAAACTGAGAGACGCTAATTTGAAACTGCAGCTAGATATATGTGAATTCATGAAGAAAGAAACTGAATTCCTAGGACACATCGTCACAACAAATGGCATCAAACCAAACCCAAGACACCTAAGCAAATAAAATCATTTTTGGGATTATGTGGGTTCTATCGCAAGTTTATTCCTAACTTTGACAAAATAGTTAAACCCATGACCCTCAAATTAAAGAAAGGTGCTATAATAGACATCAAATGTAAAGACTACATCGAATCATTAGAAAGACCAAAGGTTTTGATAACTTCAGACCCGATATTAATCTATCCTGATTTTTCAAAACCCTTTTCTCTGACAACTGATGCCAGCAATGTAGCAATGTGTTATCACAGAATCACAAGCCAGTTTGTTGGGCCAGTAGAACGCTAAACGAACATGAAATCAACTATGCTACGATTGAAAAAGAATTGTTATCTATAGTTTGGGGTACAAAATATTTCAGGTCATACTTATTTGGTAGGCCATTTGAAACATTAAGTGATCACAAGCCACTGGTATGGCTCAACAACATTAAAGAACCAAACATGAAATTGCAAAGATGGAAAATAAAACTCAATGAATTTGATTACAAAATCAAATATCTTCCAGGCAAAGAAAACCATGTCGCGGATGCTCTTTCCCGCACGAAAATAGAAGAAGTTATTTTTGTCGAGGTCGCAAACAGCGCAGACGCAACTATACACAGTGTCATTGAAGATAATCTAAATTACATATCTATAACAGAAAGACCATAAATTTCTTCTCTAGACAAATAGAGATAGAAAATGGCGACAACGACACAACAAGGGTAAAACATTTCTTTCAAAAATTAAAGTATAAAATAATCTATAAAGAAATGACCCCTAAACTCGCCAAAAACCTCATTAAGGAATATGTGTGTACCAAAAAGAGTGCAATTTATTTCCCTAATGACGAAGATTTTCTGATCTTTACCGAAATTATAAGCCCTAACAATTTCACAAAACTTTTAAGATGCACCACAAAGTTAATTGATATACTAACGTATGCAGAATTCAAAGATTTAATCTTAAAGAAACATAAGGAACATACATCCGGGTATAGAAAAAACAATCAATTTATTTAAAGAAGAATATTACTATCCTGATAGTCAAAAGCTTATTCAAAACATTATCAATAAATGTGAAATTTGTAATCTGGCAAAAACAGAGCATCGAAACACGAAATTGACATATGAAACAACACCGGAAATATTTACGTGATAGACTTTTATCTCACAGGAAACCAGATCTTCTTATCTTGCATTGATATCTATTCGAAATTTGCATCACTAGTTGAAGTAAAAAGTAGAGATTCGCTAGAAGAAAAAAGAGCCATTACTAAAATATTCAATGATATGGGAAAACCGCAGAAATTAAAGCAGATAAAGACTCAGCTTTTATGTGTATAGCCTTACAAAATTGGTTAAGATCTGAAGGTGTACAAATTTCTATAACTACTAGCAAAAATGGTATATCTGACATAGAAAGATTCCACAAGACCGTAAACGAAAAGCTAAGAATCATTGGTAGCGAGCAAAATATTGAAGATAGGTGCACAAAATTCGAAACAATTCTATACATATACAATCATAAAACTAAACATAATAGTACCAAAAGATTTCCAGCAGACATTTTCCTATATGCAGGCAGCCCAGACTTTAACGTACAACAAAATAAAATCGATAAGATAGAATACCTCATTAGGAATAGGCACGATTTCGAAGTTGATACACAATATAGAAAGGCCCCACTTGTAAAAAGTAAAATAACCAATCCATTCAAAAGGACAGGAAGGATTGAACAAGTAGATGATAAACATTTCGAAGAAACAAACCGTTCACTATAAGTCAAAATTTAAGAAACAGAAAAAATTTAATAAGAGCAAATATGATAATTCCAGACCAACCAAAGAAGCACAAGGTACACAACATACTTCTTATAATGCTTAGTTGCATACTATCATTTATCACCATGGTCAAGTGCAACAATATAGAAGTAAATCCAATAAGCGCGAATAATGGATATCTTATATTCCAAACAGGAACAATGGAGATTCCAACCAGCTATGAATACCATTATTTAAGCATAAACATAACAAAGACAATGCTCATGTTCGAAAATATAGTAACTGAAGCAAGCAACTATCCCAATGTACCGCAAATACAATATTTAGTCGACAAATTAAAACGAGAAATAAATGGGTTAAGTATTATTGGTCGAAGGAAAAGAGGTCTTTTAAACGTAGTAGGAAAAGCATACAAATACTTATTCGCCGTATTAGATGAAGACGACAGAGAAGAGTTAGAAGAAAAAATAAACAACATGTCAGAAGACTTTGTAAAAACCCATGACCTAAACACGATTATATATGTAATCAATAGTGGTATATATAATATACCACTATATAATTAATAAGCTCAAAGTAGATTAAGAATAACACCAACAAATTGCGCTACTAATATTTAACCTAAGCAATTTACAGAATATATAGAAGACATAGAATTGCGTATGCAATTAACTAGACTAGGAATCTTTAATCCAAAGTTACTAAAACATGATTATTTAAAACACGTAAATTCGGAAAAAATGCTAAAGATAAAAACGTCAACTTGGCTTAAAACAGACACGAACGAAATTTTGATTAGTATTGTTTGGGAACGAGACACCCTGTATGCGCGAACAAGTCACCCTTTATCTTTGTTTACATTATCATTTGTCTGCAGCTTCAGCGGAGCTTATCATCGAGGCATACTTGTCCGATCTGCCGCCGCAAGCATCATACTTTGGTTCATGGCTCGTCGCAGCCAATTCAAAATGGCAACAACATTGACACAGCAAGTGTTGACAGCCGCGATCGACCAGCAGTCTCACATGCGGGATCTACAATTGGCCACAATCAACCGATAGCTCGAGAAGGTCATCGCTTGGGAAGCAAGACTCCCGCGGAAAACAACTCTGGAGAATATTCCGGCGGCTGGATCTCAGACTCTGTTGCCAACCATCCTTGCTGACGTCATCGACGCCTGGGGAAACACTACAACCTGCAGGCTGCTCCTGGACACTGGATCTACAATAACCTTGGCATCGGAATCATTTGTTCAGCGATGGTTGGATTCTTGCAGGCTTTTACTCTGCATTCGATGATCACCCTACTTCTGCGGTTACTCATCACGCGGACCTAGACACGATGGTTCGTTCATTCATGGAGATGGACAGCATTCAGCCTAACCAGGCTCTCCTGGACGCCAGCGATCCCACAGAGCGTCATTTTGCTGCCACACACAAGCGCTCGACGGACGGGGTGTACGTCTGTACGTCGTCGAGTATCCCTTCAAGGAGAAGGCACCGCCTATTGATTCGACCTTGCCCCAGGCCATCAATCGCTTCTTCTCGCTGGAACGCAAATTTCGTCGGTATCCAGAATTGAAGCAGCAGTACGAAGCTTTCCTGGACGACTACTTGCAACGTGGACATATGGAACAACTGACCTCGGCTCAGGTTGAGGAGTCCCCAGACACCTGCTTCTATTTGTCGCACCACGCTGTCATCAAACTGGACAGTCTGACTACCAAATGTCGTGTAGTTTTAGATGGATCAGGAAAGGACAGCTCTGGAGTATCTCTCAATGACAGACTACATATTGGTCCACCGATTCAACGCGATCTTCTTGGCGTTTGTCTACGCTTCCGGCAGCACCAATATGTTTTATGCGCAGATGTCGAAAAGATGTTTCGAGGCATTAAAATCTTTAAGCCACACACCAATTTTCAGCGCATTGTTTGGCGCAAAACTGAGAATGAACCTCTGCTTCATTTTCGCCTGCTGACGGTTACCTACGGATTGGCACCGTCACCATTTCTGGCTGTTCGAGTTCTAAAGCAACTTGCCGACGATCATGGCCATGAATACCCTGCAGCAGTTCTCGCTCTTCTGCACGATGCCTATGTGGACGATATCCCTACAGGCGCCAACACATTCGAGGAGCTTGTGATTCTCAAGGACGAGCTTATAGCCCTCTTGGATAAGGGAAAATTAAAGCTACGCAAATGGAGTTCTACTAGTTGGCGTCTTCCGAAATCATTACCAGAGGAAGGTAGATGTTTTGAACCTATCCAGCTCCTCAACAAATCAGCTGCGGATTCACCTGTCAAAGTTCTTGGTATCCAATGGAACCCTCTGAAGGACGTTCTGTATCTCAACCTTAAGGGATGCGATGCGACCATTTCTCCGACGAAAAGAGAACTCTTGTCTCAGTTATCAAGAATTTATGATCCGCTTGGACTGGTAGCGCCGGTCACAGTTCTACTCAAGCTAATCTTCCAAGAAAGCTGGACAAGTGTCCTGCAGTGGGGCGACCCCATTCCTGAAAGTCTACGTACGCGCTGGAGAGCCTTAGTAGAGGATTTGCCAGCACTTACGCAATGCCAAGTACCACGGTATATTGCGCCACCATTTCGAGATGTTCAACTACACGGATTCGCCGACGCATCCTCACACGCCTACGGTGCGGTAGTTTACGCTCGAGTTGCAGTTGGATGCAGCTTTCAAGTAACTCTGGTTGCCGCCAAAACACGGGTGGCCCCGATCAAGCCCGTATCAATTCCACGTTTGGAGCTAAACGCTGCGTTACTTCTATCTCGATTGCTTTCTATTGTCAAAACCTCACTAACAATTCCTCTTTTCAGCACGAGCTGCTGGACAGATTCAGAAATTGTGCTACACTGGCTTTCAGCTCCCCCTCGACGATGGAACACCTACGCCTGCAACCGAACTTCTGAGATATTGAGCGACTTTCCCCGTAGCTGCACGGAAGACAATCCTGCTGATTGTGCTTCCCGAGGACTTCATCCGTCAAAGCTTCTGGAGCATCGACTGTGGTGGAAAGGTCCGTCCTGGCTGGCCACACCCACCTCTGAGTGGCCACCTTCTACAAGCAAGTTCAGCGTATCTTCAAGTTTCGATGTCAACACCGAGGAACGAGCCATAAAGCCCACGACTCTACATAACTTTCCTGATGAAAGTATACACGAGTTACTCATCCACAAATTCTCAACCTCGACACGTCTTATAAGGGTATCTAGCTACTGTCATCGCTTTATTCACACTCTTCGATCTCATCATAGGAATTCGGCACCATTCCTTACGTCTGAAGAGTTGCTGGACGCACAGCGCCGACTTATTCGACATGTGCAACAAAAATCCTTTGCCAGAGAATATGCGCAGCTAGAGAATCGACGCCATATATATATATGATCCTCGAGAATGGAAAAAAACCCCAATTCTAGATAAGTCACCCACTGGTAGACTAAACATCCGTCCCCTAATTTAAACAATTCCTTGCTTAAGCCTTCACCCCATCGTCACGTTCCCACGTTCAAAGCTCGGACCCGTAATCCCGAAAAACAAAAGTATCGATTTCAATAAGAGAACTTGTATCCAAGAGCAAATGCACTTGAATCCAAGAGAAACGCAAAGCTTTTTCTCTTCACCATCAGAATCCTAAAGTCTAAAGTCCATATTAGAAAAGCTCGATACCGAGGCTTGAACGTCAATCAAATCAGAATAATTATCAGATTTCAGTTTGAGACCTAATTGTAAAAGGTCGGTGTTCTTCTCAACTAAAAAGTTTTGTAATCATTTAGTGAAATAAAAATTATATTTTTTTCACTTATAAATATTATAATAATAATATATATAAGAACCCCAATTCTGGTGACAATAACAAATCCAGCCTGCCCCAATGTAAACATTAACATCCGCTGCCGAATCCGTTATCCCCACCAGAGGGTCAAAACCGCTTACGCAGCTCAAATCCTTTAGCTTATCCAGTATCCATGCGCGATCCACTCAAGAGAGCGCTCAATTTATAGAAATACATAAGAGAGCCTTTTTTAGCTCAACACATAAAGAAGTAAATAAGTCTCAGCCAAAGGTTTGCTAAGCGTTCGCTTCGCAACCTAAGATTAAATTTAATTCATTCGCTCTACGAATAAGACGTGAATTGTCTCCGCTTCCACACTTGTTTGAATAAAGATTATATATGTTTATCTAATAAATTACCGTGGATTCGTTATTGGCGCAGTCGGTGGTCCTAAACTTATAGTGACCAACAAAAGTACCTTCGTGTGTGCTTTAACTTCAACTTTGTGGCTAATCAGTGCTACAAGAAGTAACTAATCCGCCAATCAGACAGACAGTGCTTTATAATTAAAATCGTTTCAACCACATCAACTTGGTAGCCCACCATAGAGGTGTGACCGCTGCTAGAAGTGATAAAAATTACATTAGTGCTGCAAGAACAAGACCATTAAAGGGTAACTGAAACCCCAGGTTTTGTGTATTAAATAAAGACAGTGGGTAGTCCGCTTTACAAAAAGTGTGACCGCTACGAGAAGTGAACAGAAACAAACCAACTACAGCGACAAAAAAAATTAATAATAAAAAATAAAAAAACAACAATGGAACAACCACATCAACAAGTGCAACTAATCTCCGAGAATCATCTGAACCAGGCTCTTGGTCAGATTCGACAAATACCAACATTTACCGGTACAACACTAGAACTGAGCTCGTTCATAAGAAGAATAGAGTTCATACTAAAACTCTACCCAACAACTGACATCCGTCAGTCACACGTTCTCTTCAGTGCGATTGAAGCGCAAATCGAAGGTGACGCCCAAAGAGTACCCCAGCTCAGCGCAGCTAACACATGGCCGGAATTGAAGGAAGCCCTAATCGCGGAGTTCAAGACCTAAACATCGTTCGAAGAACTTTTAAGACGACTATATAACACATAATTCAATGGATCAGTTCGTAAGTTCATACAAGAACTAGAAGCAAAATGTTTTATTATAACAAATAAGCTAGCCCTAGAAAATAATGAACTAAATAATCATATTTATATAAACGCAATGAGCAATACAGTAAAAGATGTAATTACTAAAAATCTCCCAGACAGACTCTACATGCAATTAGCTAGGTTTGACATAACAACAGTTAGTAAACTAATAATAAAATGAAAAGACAAAGAGCTAGCACCAGTTTCCATTCAAAAATGGATACGTCTGAAAATTTTCATCTACATGCCTCGGACGAAGAAAAAGACACAATTAATTCATAAATATTGTTTTAAACAATATACAATATATACAATATATACAATATATAAACATCATAAGAGCAAACATTTTTAATTCTCCAGTTAATTTACAAGTTCACACCATCAACGGTGCAATAATTTTAAAAGAAGTTATAATTTTCAAACCCAGTAAGCTTTGCCCCACCAAACAAGCTTTTTATATTCATAATTTTTCAGAAAAATATGAATGATATTAGGTACAGAACTCTTACAAGACGCAAAAGCCCAAATAAATTTTGGTGAAGCAAGAGTAAAGTTAAGCAATAACAACTTCCTAATAAAATACACAGCAGAACGAGAAGGTAGCCTAGAAGACAATATTGACTGCCTGAGTTGTCTAGAGCCGTCATTATTCTCGAATGATGATGCCACAAATTACGCAATAGGAAACGAACTAAACTTTTTTTTTTTTTTTTTTTTATTTTACTTTGCTTTTATTTATTGAATCTTCTTGTATAAGAACTAACAATAAGTTTAAAAATCTTAACTATAACAAGTATTTTTTGAACAGTTGTATTATTTTTCCAACTGTTCTATGTTTAAACGGCCCTAATAATTTATTCGCTGGGTTGGTAGGTCCTTTCGCCGGAGACGGGAACGGCTGCTGAGCTGGATTAGACCTCGCGCTAGGTGGTTGGGGTGCGTGTGAAGCTTGCTATGGTATTTTTCCTTAAGTTCCGTGATTGCGTTGGTAACTGATGGGATATTTAAGTCTCTTTGGATGTTTTCACTCCGAACGTACCACGGTGCCCCAGTGATGGTTCTCAGAATCTTTGATTGTGCTCGCTGAATGATGTCAATATTGCTGTTGCTGGCATTGCCCCATAACTGTGAGCCATAGGTCCAGATTGGTTTCAATATAGAATTGTAGAGCAAGACCTTGTGATCTAGGCTGAGCGGAGAACCAGAGTTGATGAGCCAGTGTAAGTTGTTGGCTTTGAGTTTAAGTTGGGTTTTTTTGGCTTCAATGTGCCTGCGCCATGTGAGTCTTCTGTCTAGGTGTACTCCTAGGTACGTTACCTCGTCTGCTTTCGGGAGTGGTATGCTGTTCAACAAGAGCGGAGGACAGTCTTGTCTGTTTAGCGTAAACGTCACGTGCTTGCATTTTTGCTCGTTTACTTTTATTCGCCAGTCAGAGAGCCACTTCTCAATGTCGATGAGGTACAGTGCCAACTGTGCTGTAGCTTGGATAGGGGACCTTGAACGGCTAAGGATAGCTGTATCGTCGGCAAATGTGGATACCGTTAAGCGACTATTTGTAGGGATGTCGGCTGTATAGATGAGGTATAAGGTTGGCCCAAGAACGCTGCCTTGGGGGACTCCAGCCTCAATTGTATGAACAGTGGAAGTGGCAGTGTTGCACCGCACTGCAAACTTTCTGTCATAGAGGTAAGACTTTAGAAGTTTGTGTGTGCTTTCGGGTAGGGATGTTTTAATTTTAAACATTAGGCCGTCGAGCCAGACTTTGTCGAATGCTTGGGATACGTCTAAAAATACTGCTGTACAGTATTCGCGATATTCAAATGCAGTTCTTATTTCCGTTGTAATACGATTCACCTGTTCAATGGTTCCGTGGCTTTCGCGAAATCCAAATTGGTGGGCTGGGATTATATTGTGGTATATCAGATGTTGATTAAGTCGGATCAGCAGGCATTTTTCGAATAGTTTCGAAATGCATGAGAGTAGACTTATTGGTCTGTAAGATGAAGCGACTGTGTGGTTCTTACCAGGCTTTGGAATCATTATGATCTTCATCATCTTCCATCGTTGTGGAAAGTAACCAAGTTTGGTGATGGCATTAAAGGGCTTGGTTATGTAGCGAACTGCAGAATGTGGCAGCTGGATGATCATTTCCGGTGTTATAAGGTCGTAGCCGGGGGATTTTTTCGGGCTGAGATTGTCTTTGATTATTTTAGTTATTTCTTTAGGACGAAACACAATTGGGGTGTGTTGCTGATGGCGGTTTACGGGATAGGACGGTAGCGCGAATGTGCTAGTAGCCTGGTTTGGCGTGAACACATTTTGTAGGTGAGCGGCAAATGTGTTGGCTCTGTCTTCATCACTACGGGCCCAGCCACCTGATGAATTCCTTATCGGCAAAACGGTTTCAGTCGGTGGGCGAAGAGTTGAGTGGGCTCGCCACAGTGACTTTTGTTTTGTGCCTGTTGGTGTGAGTTGCTCTATGTATCGGCGCTGATCGTCGTCCTCTTCTTGTTTCAGAGCGTTGGCCAGTTTCCGTGTGGCTACTTTTAGCTTTTGTTTTGCAGTTGGGGATCTGGAAGATTGCCATTCTCTGCGTAAGCGACGTTTTACGTGGACGAGTTGCTCGATTTGTACGTTGGTCTTTTTTGAATTAATTGTATTATTTGTTATTTTGGGTGTTGCAGTAAGAGCTGCTGCAGTAAGGATGGATTGCAATGCACACGTGCAGCTCTCTATATCAGATTCAGTATTGAGTTTTGGGCTTAGCTCAATATGTGAACTTATATATTTTTTATACCTGAGCCAGTTTGTTTTGCTAGAGGTCAATCTGGTTGGTGGTTTCACGTTTTCTGCGTATCGGCGGAGGTGAATTAGTACAGGCGAGTGATCAGATGAGAGATCCGGCAGACATTCAGCTTTAACCAAACTGCGGGAAATATTTTTCGTAACTGCGAAGTCGATCAGGTCTGGCAGCTTATTGAGGTCTGATGGCCAGTATGTAGGACTCCCGGGGGAAACATGGTCAAGTTTATTAGTGGCTTTTATTATCGTCTTATAAAGCTGTTTTCCTTTTGGGTTCACAAGTCGCGATCCCCAGTGAGTATGTTTAGCGTTGTAGTCGCCTGCTGCAATGAAGTGTGGCCCTAGTGCTTGGAAGAAATCCAGGAATTGAGCTTCTAATACTGTGAAACGGGGGGGGCAGTATACGGCCGCTAGTGTAAGGAGAGTGTTGTCATCCAGCTGAATGTTGATAGATGTGGCCTGAAGATGATTTTCCGCAAATTCTTTGTAAAAGTGGTGCTTCATACGGTTCCTTATGAGTATGGCGGTGCCACCGTGTGCTTTTCCGTCGGGATGATTTGTACCGTAGAAATGGTAGTCTCTTATTTGAAAATTGTATTTGCTTGTGAGATGAGTTTCCGAAAGAAGCATTACGTCGATATGCTTCTCATGTAGGAATTGAGCTAGCTCAAGTTTGCGCTGTGAGACGCCATTGGCGTTCCACGTAGCTATGCGTAAGGTAGCCATTATTTATTTGATTGTTGGGCTACAAGCATTTGTATCAAAAGGTTTTGATTACGCATCATGTCTTGAATGGTGGTCTTCATAAATGTCATAAATTCCATCATGCTCTGTTGTAAGGCTTGCATCATAGCTTCAGTTTTTGTTTCCTGCTGCGCAGCTGGGTGATAGTTTTGTTGTGTGTCTAATTTTGTGTGCACTTCATGTGGAGTTCGGGAGTTTTGGGTTGGAGGCGTCATACCTGATTTTAAAACGTTAGCAAATGTTGTCTTGTTAGTGTTGAATGTAGGCCAGGGAGCGAAACTAGCTGCTTTCGAGAAAATTACTTCAGGATTTGTCTCTGATGGTATCAGGGTAGCTGATCCTTGGTGTGCCCGCGCCGTGTTCATTCTTTTGTGAAGACGGATTTTCAGCTCTTTGTAGATTGGACAGCCTCTGTAGTTTGCTGTGTGATTGCCCCCGCAGTTATTACATTTTTTCTCGCATGCATTTTCTTTGTTAATTTGACACTGTTTGGAGTCGTGGAGATCTCCACAGACTACGCACACCGGGCGAAGTGTACAATATGACCTCGTGTGGCCATACTCGAACTAAACGAATCAAATGAATTCAGGCTTGACCATCTAAATAAAGAAGAGTCAAATGCCCTTACTAAAATTCTTCACAAGTTTAGGGACATACAATACACAGAATGCCAAAATTTGACATTCACAAGTACTGTAAAGCATGTCATTAAAACTAAACATGAAGACCCAATCTATAGAAAACCTTATAAATACCCACAAGCCTACGACAATGAAGTCGAATTACAAATCAAAGAAATGATTCAAAAAGGCATCGTTCCGGAATCGGACTCACCTTATTGTTTACCCATCTGCATAGTACCGAAAAAAAGCGATGATTCCGGTAAAACAAAGTTTAGGATAGTAATCGACTATCGCAAACTAAACGAAATTACTATTGATGACAAATACCCAATTCCTGTTATGGATGAAATACTAGATAAGCTCGTTAGGTCTCAATATTTCACTAACATAGATTTAGCAAAAGGTTTTCATCAGATCCAAATGGACGAAAGCTCGATTCAGAAAACAGCTTTTTCCAAAAAAATGGTCATTACGAATACACTCGAATGCCATTCGGATTGAAGAATGCACCTGCAACATTTCAACGTTGCACCAACAATCTATTAGAAGACCTAATTTATGTAGTAGGCTAGAGGTACACATACATAAGTTCAGTTCATAATAGCAACATAGTATATAAATATTAAGTACTTGTTCGCTTTCGGGTGGCATTCTCTCTGTTTCGCAACATCGGCCCTGTAGCAACAAGCATAGAGGCAGATCGCAAACGGAGAGGGAGTCAGTCGAATGCTAAAGCTGAACACGGGAAGTAACAAATAAATCAAAGAGTCCAACTCCTGCCTTTGTGTGTTTTAGTTAACTAAGAGGATATATAATACCCCTACAATATCAGAAGTGGGCCGATCATTAGCCAAAGAGAAAAAAAAAATGAATATAAGCAATGCATCGACGGCGCAATTGAAAGGATGGTTAAGTGAAGTAAAAGAACCAACCACGGGAACAAAAAGAGAATTGATTTTGCGTTTGAATAATTTAACAAACGAAAAGCGAAATCAATTGAAATTATTATTAAAAAGCGAGGAAGAAGATTTCGACGGAAGCAGCAATAATAATGTTCAAAAAGGAAAAAGAAATAACGGAAAAGACGGAGAGCATAAAGACGACGAAAGTAACAGCGAAGCTGGAGATAGCAACGAAGACGATGATGAGAAGAGCACTGTGCGCAACGACAAAAGTAACGACGAATATGACGACAAAAGCAAATGGATCTTACAGGTGAAAAACATAGCCAGCGTTAATGGAATAAAGGAACCGTATATAAAGATGTTGATTGTCAGTAAGATAAAAGGAAAAGCATGCATGTGGTTGCATGCAGATCCAGAACGTGTATTGCTACCAACGGAGCAGTTGGCGGCTGAGCTAATATCAATGTTTGGTGAGAGGAAGTCGAAGTTAGAAACAAGGCGAAAATTTGAGGAACGAAAGTGGACAGCGAGCGAAAGCTTTGTTGCTTATGCAGACGATAAGGTGATGCTTGCACATGGAATAAACATGGATAAGGAAGAATTGGTGGCGCTCCTCATTGAAGGTATTCCGAATCAAATGCTACGTAACCAAGCCCGTATCCAATGCTTTGAAGATATCCAGCACATAAAGAAGGCATTTGCGGAAGTGAAACTACCGAAAGTGGATGAAGCAGACAAGAAGGTGGCATCGGTGAACAATAATAGCAGCACACTCTTGCGTTGTTTCAATTGTAATTCGAAGGGACACTGGGCCAAAGAATGCAGGAAGCCAAAGCGCGAAAAAGGGTCATGCTATGCCTGTGGTGAGATGGGGCACTTTGCAGCAAAGTGCCTGAAAAACAAGAATGGGGATGAAAACAATTACGTAAGATATTTTGAAATTAATTTTATGAACAATGCTAAATCAAAATTTATTACAGCATGCCTCATAGACACGGGAAGCCCCATTTCGTTCATAAAAATTAGTAAAGTACCCAAAGATGTTATTGGAGTACCAGTTTTAAGTTCATTTTACGGATTAAACAAAAGTCCCTTGAAAACATATGGAAAAATATTGTGTTACATTATGAAAAATTTGAATAAAATACACTTTAATTTAATAATGGTGGCAAACGAGTCTATGAATCATGATGTAGTATTGGGAAGAGATTTTATGGAAGCATGTAATTTAATCTTGAATCTGGACACCTTGAAAATGATTAAAGTGGATAAAATTGAAAGTCGATGTAACAAGAAAAGCGATAAAATGTTAAAGGAAGAAAATATGTACAACAATAATAAAACAGTTAGCGATAGTGTTAGTCAAGGTAGTAGTAAAAGTCAAATGAGTAGTGATACGGTTAAAAATAAATTAGAGAAAGCTGTCAATGCTGAAATAAGCAAAGTGGAGAGGGAAATGTTTGAAATTAATGTAATAGACGACTCAATTGATTACAAAATAGGTGATCAGGTGGATCATAGTACAAAATGTCAATTTATTGAGTTTGTAGAAAACTGTTATGTTAATAAAGAAAGACCGAATGAACCGGAAATTCGGTGCGAAATACAATTAAGATTAAATGACCTAAAACCGTTTAGTTGTTCTCCTAGAAGATTAGCATATACTGAAAAAGAAAAGCTGCAGATTATCTTAGATGAGTATTTAAAAAACAGAATTATTAAACCGAGTGAATCAGAGTATTCATTGGGGATGCAGTGTTTGTGAAAAAGAAAACAGGAGACCTAAGGTTATGTGTTGATTACAGAAAGTTAGTATAAAATAAAACGATATTCTCGAAGGTAGATCTTAAACATGGCTACTTTCATGTTTTTGTTAATAAGGAATCAATGAAATATACATCTTTTATGACGCCTTTAGGACAGTTTGAATTTTTAAGGATGCCAATGGGGCTGAAAAATGCACCGGCGGTCTTTCAGAGATTTATTAATAGAATTTTCGAGGATATGATAAGGCAGGATAAAGTTATTATATATATGGATGACATTATGATAGCTAGCAAAGGAATTAAGGAACATATGGAAGTACTTAGGGAAGTTTTTGACAGGTTGACGAGGAACAAATTAGAGCTGAGAATGGATAAATGTGAGTTTCTGCAATCGAGTGTACAATATTTAGGATTTTTAATAACAAGTAAGGGAATACAGGCCAATGACAAGGGAATAGAAGCAATTAGAGATTTTCCAGTACCAGATAAGGAGCATGGTGTCAGAAGCTTTTTAGGATTGTGTTCATATTTCAGAAGATTTATTAAGGGTTTTTCAACGATTGCAAAACCTTTATATGACTTATTAAAGAAAGACAAAGAATTTTAGTTTGAAGAAAAAGAGTTAGAATGTTTTGAGACACTTAAGAAAAAGTTAGTGGAAGCTCCAGTGTTAGGGTTATATTGTTATAAGGATGAAATAGAGTTACATACAGATGCAAGTGCACAAGGTTGTGGTGCAGTGTTATTGCAAAAGAAAGAGGATATGAAATGGCACCCTATATTTTATTACTCGAAAGCCACAACAAAGGATGAGGCCAAATATCATAGTTTTGATCTTGAAACATTGGCCATCGTGTATGCGTTAAGAAGATTTAGAATCTATGTACAGGGAAAGAGATTTAAAATTGTTACGGATTGCAACGCATTAAGTCTAGCGTTAAATAAAGTAGAATTAAACCCTAGGATTGCGAGGTGGGCATTAGAACTATTAGAGTACGATTTTGAGGTAGTTCATAAAGCAGGAAAGCATATGCAACATGTGGATGCATTGAGCAGAAATACGAACATATTAGTGATAGAAACTAATACTTTTGAAGATAATTTAATTATTTGTCAAGCAAGAGATGAAAAGTTGAAAGATATTAGGAAAAAGTTAGAGAAAACGGAAGATAAAATTTTTGAAATGAGAAATGGTGTACTTTATAGGAAGGCAAACGGTGGAAGATTGTTGTTTTGTGTACCAGAAGAAATGGTAGAAAAAATTTTATATAAATATCACAATGAATTAGGTCACTTAGGGAGAGATAAGGTTATAGATGCTATTGGTAAGATTTATTGTTTTTCGAATATGAAAGAAAAAGTTGTTAGGCATATAGGAAATTGTTTGAGATGTGTGGCATTTTCACTGAAGTCGGGAAAAGAAGAAGGAACGCTGCATAGCATCCCAAAGGGAAATGTGCCGTTTGAGATAATACACATCGATCATTACGGACCAGTAGATAACGGTAGAATAAAGAAACATCTGTTTGTAATAATAGATGGATTCACTAAATATGTTAGGTTATACGCAACAAAAACAACGAACACAAAGGAAGTGATTCTAGCGTTAAAGGATTATTTTAGATCATATAGCAGGCCGAAATTTATAGTATCAGATAGGGGGACCTGCTTTACATCCGAAGATTTTGCAAACTTTATGGGAGAGTATAATATTAAACACATAAAGATAGCGACAGGTTCACCCCAGGCCAATGGACAGGTAGAAAGAGTCAATAGAATAGTAGGGCCTATGATAGCTAAATTAAAAGACATTGAAAAGGGATTGCATTGGGATGCAGTTATTGAAGACGTAGAATTTTCTCTGAATAATACCAAACAAAGAAGTGTAGCGCAATCTCCCAGCAAGATGGGAGTTAGATAATGTTAGTGAAATTAGAGACTTGAAAGAAATTAGAAGAAAAGGATCGGAATCGCAATTAAAAGCACAGAGGAATAATGAAAAAAGATATAATAATAAGAAAAAAGAAAGTACGCAGTACAAAGTAGGAGATTACATTATGGTTAAGAATTTCGATAGTACAGGAGGAGTTGCTAGAAAGCTAATACCTAAACATAAGGGTCCATATGAAATAGAGAAGGTTTTGAAAAATGATAGGTTTTTAATTAAAGATGTTGAAGGTTTTCAATTAGCGCGAAATCCATATCAAGGTGTCTGGAGTAGTCAAAATATTAAACATTGGATAGGGAGTAGAAAGTAAATTTGTATAATTAAAGATAAGAAAAGAAAAAAATTTAACAAATAGCGGCTAAGAACAATGTAATAGTTATAAGTTGGAAATTTCGAAAAGATCAGGTGATCTTAAATGTCAGGATGGTCGAATTGTAGTAGGCTAGAGGTACACATACATAAGTTCAGTTCATAATAGCAACATAGTATATAAACATTAAGTTCTTGTTCGCTTTCGGGTGGCATTCTCCCTGTTTCGCAACATCGGCCCTGTAGCAACAACCATAGAGGCAGATCGCAAACGGAAAGGGAGTCAGTCGAATGCTAAAGCTGAACACGGGAAGTAACAAATAAATCAAAGAGTCCAACTCCTGCCTTTGTGTGTTTAAGTTAACTAAGAGGATATATATTATATATCCCCTACATTTACAAAGATTGTTTAGTTTACATGGACGATATAATAGTTTTTTCCACTTCATTGGAAGAACACTTGTTATCTCTACGTAAAGTATTTGCTAAAGTACAAGAAGCTAGTCTAAAGTTACAACTCGACAAATGGGAGTTTATGAAAAAGAAACAGAATTCTTAGGTCATATTGTAACTACCGAAGGCATAAAGCCCAACCCAAATAAAATAAAAGCAATACAAAAATTCCCATTACCTAAAACTACAAAAAAAAAAAAAAATCATTTTTAGGACTTTGCGGCTTCTATCGAAAATGCATCCCTAATTTCGCCAAAAATTGCCAAACCCATAACACAAACATTGAAAAAAGGTTCCGTTATAAATTCTAAAGATACCGAATATATATCAGCCCTCGAAAAATTAAAATTTTTTTAATCATGTCCGAACCAATATTAATTTATCCAAATTTCGAAAAAACATTCTCTTTAACCACAGACGCCAGCAATGTTGCTCTAGGTGCTGTATTATCACAGGATCATAAACCTGTTTGCTACGCTAGCCGTACTCTCAATGAACATGAACTTAACTATTCGGCAATAGAAAAAGAACTTTTAGCTTTTGTCTGGGCCACGAAATACTTCAGGTCCTATCTTTATGGTCGCAACATTTCAGATCCTTAGTGATCATAAACCTTTAGTTTGGCTCGATAATATTAAAGAACCAAATATGAAACTCCAATAATGGAAAATAAGACTAAACGAATTTGATTACCAGATAAAATATGTACCAGGAAAAGAAAACCATGTCGCCGACGCACTTTCACGTGTAAAAATAGAAAACTTCTACGGCGAATCTACCACTTCAGCAGCTACCATACATAGTAGCCATGAAGCTAACCAAAATCACATTGCATTAACGGATAGACCAATTAATTATTACAACCGACGAATTGAATTTATTAAAGGAAATTCTGATGACATTAAAGTAATAAAATATTTTCATAAAACAATAATAAATATTAAGTATAAAGAAATAACACTCGATAACGCAAAACAATGGATAAAAGAGTATATCTGCACAAAAGAAACTGTAGTATATTTTAGTGATGATAGTGATATATTTTAGTATTCGAAAATGCTTACTTAGAAAGAGTCAGTCCGAATAATTTAACAAAAGTTATGAGATCTACAAAAAAGTAATAAGTATTATGACATATGCACAATTCAAGGAAATCATACTTAAAAGTCATAAAGAGCTCTTGCACCCAGCAATAGAAAAAACCATTAGCATTTTCAAAAAAAAATTTTACTACCCTGATCATCAAAAATTAATTGTAAATATTATAAACGAATGCAAAATATGCAAAATTGCAAAAACAAAACATAGAAACACCAAATTAGCATTTGAAATAACTCCAGAAACATTTAACCCAAGAGAAAAATACGTAATGGACTTTTACATGGTAGACAATAAGCAATTCTTATCCTGCATTGACGTTTATTCCAAATTCGCCTCTTTTATAGAAATTAATAGCAGAGAGATAGCAGAGTGTTTACCAATATGGGTAAACCAGTTCAAATCAAGGCAGATAAAGATTTAGCATTTATGTGCGCAGCCCTACAGCTTTGGTTGCAATCAGAAGGCGTGAAAATTGACATAACAACCAGCAAAAATGGAATTTCTGACGTTGAGAGGTTTCATAAAACAATAAATGAAAAACTAAGGATAATTCATACAGAAAATAACCCAGAAACTAAGTTAACCAAACTCGAAACCATACTCTATATATACAATCATAAAACAAAGCATAACACAACTGCAAGAACTCAAGCCGATATTTTTACGTATGCAGGTACACCTGCATACGATACCCAGAAGAATAAAATAGATAACATATTTAGTTAAATGAATCACGAAACGAATTCGAAGTAGATACTAGATATAGACAAGCACCATTAGTAAAAACTAAGACAAAAAATCAATTTAGAAAAACAGGAGAAATTATACAAATAGACGATAAACACTATGAAGAAAAGAGCCGAGGAAGAAAAATTACTCACTATAAATCAAAATATAAAAAGAAAATTAATGAAACTAAATATGAAATAATTCCAGCGCAACCCCAAACGATCAAGACAATCCAACATAAACACACATTCTTGATGATCCTTTACTATTTGTTACTATGTTCTACCCGATTTGCCCAAGGACAAAGCCTTGAAGTAAACCCAATTCAAGCCAAAAATGGCTACCTAATATTTAATACTGGATCAATAAGCTTACCAACTAATTACGAGTATCATTACTTATTTGTCAATATAACAAAAACAAAACAAACTTATAATAACTTAATAAAACAATCAGAAGAACATGAAATTCTACCCCAAGTTCAATATTTAGTAGAAACATTAAAAAGAGAAATGAATGGCATAAGAATAGCAAAGCGCAGCAAACGCGGCTTAGCTAATTTTATGGGCACAATGTATAAGTACCATTAGATCAAGCAGATAAAGAAGAATTAGAATTAAAAATTTACAAGTTGTCCGAAAATAGCGGCCAAGCTAATGAACTCAACGAAGTCATAAAAACAGTAAATAAAGGCATAGAATTAATCAATTCATTAAGCGCGAAAAATAAAAGTGATCAAAGATTAAATATTTTATTATTCAATTTGCAACAGTTTACCGAATATATAGAAGATATTGAACTTGGATATTGAAAGTTAACAAGACTTGGCATTTTTAATCCTAAATTACTAAAACATGATTACTTAACGACTATAAATTACGAAAAACTTTTACTTATTAAAACTTTAACTTGGTTAAAAACAGATACAAATGAAATCCTTATAATTTCCAAAGGAATTAAGTAAAACCCCAATCTTTTCAATAATTCCATATCCAGACAGTGGTCAAAACATTTTAATAGAAAATGTACAAAATAAATTTTATGTTCAAAATAATCAAACTTACTTAGCACCCCTCTGGGCTTACTTAATCAATTCAATACAGGATGTAGATATGTAAAAACTCACAAGAAATTTGAAATCAGTTATGTCGAACCTAATATAATATTAACCTGGAACTTACCAAAAAACATGCTCAACCAAAATTGCATAAATAGAGATATAATAATAGAGGGAGATAACATAATAAAAGCTTTTAATTGTTCTATTCAAATCGACGACATCTCAATATCAAACATAATGTTAGACTACACTCAAACCGTTTATGTCAATAACAATCTAACTAAATTAGAAGCTCTTTCTTATATACAAGCTAAAGATATTTTTGAAACCCATAATAAAACAAATAACACATTTCGAATAATTACAATCACTATTATAATAATCTTAGTTGTCATAATAATGTTTCATTATATTTATAAAAAAATAAGAAAATTATAATCAAGTTCAAAAAAAAAAGCTCATACTCCTATAGAACCACCAAATATTGTAAACAATGATGTAATAGAAATTCAAAATAATCCGAGCCCTATTTTGTACCCTAAATTATCCGCCTAAAGACGGGCTAATTTTTTAAGGATGGGGAAGTAGCATATGTGCCACAGTATAACACCTGACTACATATATTTACACACACACACACACACACATACATTACCACATCTGCCATCCTCTGGCTCGAGAAAGCCGGGCTAGCAAAAGCGGCTCACAACACCGAAGCAGTCCTACTAAGCACCAGGAAAAGGGTGGAGAACATGCTGGTCTCCGTCAAGGGTACACAGGTGACCTCTCAAGAGTCCCTAAAGTACCTGGGGGTAATGATAGATCGCAGACTATCGTTCAAGGACCACGCGAGCTACGCCAGCAAGAAGGCAGAAGTCACAGACTCTTCGTTGGCGAGGCTTATGCCCAACGTCGGAGGCCCAAGACACCCGGCTAGGAAACTGCTGGTGTCAGTAGCAAAGGCTTCGCTGCTATACGCTGCACCAGTCTGGAGCAATGCCACTTGCAGGGTCTCATACCTGAAAGGAGCTCGGTCGGTGCTACGGTCAATGGCCCTCAGGCTCAATAGAGGATTCAGGACAATATCCGAAGACGCGGCGCTAGCGCTGGCAGGCCTGCCGCCAATTGATCTGGAGATCAAGGCTCTCAGCCTAATGCGGAGTGGCGCTTCCAGGCAGGAGGCATACGAGTGGCTATTAGGTGAATGGCAGAGCAGATGGCAAACGTCGCGACGGGAGAGGTGGACTTATCAGTTCATCCCAGAGATGACGGTTTGGGTAGAGTGCCAACACAAATGCTTGGACTACCACCTAACCCAGTTCCTCACGGACCATGGCTGCTTCCGGGCCTATCTACTCCGGTTCCGTCACGTAGAGTCAGCCCAATGCTTGTTCTGCGTCGACGGTGAAGAAACAGCAGAACATGTGCTAATGCACTGCTCCAGGTTTACGGCGGAGAGAGAGCAGCTAAAGACGCTGTCAGGTACCCCGTTCAGCCCTAGTGGCTTGTTCGCGGCTATGCTGGCGAACATCGGGGCTTGGGAGCTGGGACACAGCATTATCATTAATATGATGAAGCGTGTCCGATCAGACGAGATGGCCAACAAACTGGCGTCCTTGGTGACGGCTGGCGAAGAATTCTACCTCAGCGTTCCCGGCTCGTCGTAAAAGGCGACTAAAGGGTGGAAGAAGGAGCCCCCATGGACTACACAGAAGGAAGGGAGTGCGACCTGGCCTCACATCCTGCTCACCGAAGTCATACCTTGATTGGCAGTCCCGGTGAGCGAGCAAGGACTGAAGAGCACGCGGAGGTTTTTATTTTAGTACGTAGGCATAAATCCAATAGGGCTTATGAATCGTGCATGCCACCTACAGACGGTAGGTGGTATCTTTAGAAGATTTTAATTTTCCTACCGTAGGTCGAAAAAAAAAACAAACAAAAATACATTACCACATAGCAACAGCCATACACAAAATCATAGAATGCCTTAGGATATAAGTCCTAAATTCAAGTATAACATAAGAACCCCAATTCTGGTGACAATAACAAATCCAGCCTGCCCTAATGTAAACATTAAAATCCGCTGCCGAATCCGTTATTCCCACCAAAGGGTTAAAACCGCCTATGCAGCTCAAGTTCTCGGCCGATCAGTACCCATGAGCGATCCACTCAAGAGGGCACCCAATCCAACAGACATAAACATCCGCAGCCGCATTCGCGACTCCCACCAGAGGGTCAAAACCGCTTACGCAGCTCAAATCCTTTAGCTTATCCAGTATCCATGCGCGATCCACTCAAGAGAGCGCTCAATTTATAGAAATACATAAGAGAGCCTTTTTTAGCTCAACACATAAAGAAGTAAATAAGTCTCAGCCAAAGGTTTGCTAAGCGTTCGCTTCGCAACCTAAGATTAAATTTAATTCATTCGCTCTACGAATAAGACGTGAATTGTCTCCGCTTCCACACTTGTTTGAATAAAGATTATATATGTTTATCTAATAAATTACCGTGGATTCGTTATTGGCGCAGTCGGTGGTCCTAAACTTATAGTGACCAACAAAAGTACCTTCGTGTGTGCTTTAACTTCAACTTTGTGGCTAATCAGTGCTACAAGAAGTAACTAATCCGCCAATCAGACAGACAGTGCTTTATAAATAAAATCGTTTCAACCACATCAACTTGGTAGCCCACCATAGAGCTGTGACCGCTGCTAGAAGTGATAAAAATTACATTAGTGCTGCAAGAACAAGACCATTAAAGGGTAACTGAAACCCCAGGTTTTGTGTATTAAATAAAGACAGTGGGTAGTCCGCTTTACAAAAAGTGTGACCGCTACGAGAAGTGAACAGAAACAAACCAACTACAGCGACAAAAAAAATTAATAATAAAAAATAAAAAAACAACAATGGAACAACCACATCAACAAGTGCAACTAATCTCCGAGAATCATCTGAACCAGGCTCTTGGTCAGATTCGACAAATACCAACATTTACCGGTACAACACTAGAACTGAGCTCGTTCATAAGAAGAATAGAGTTCATACTAAAACTCTACCCAACAACTGACATCCGTCAGTCACACGTTCTCTTCAGTGCGATTGAAGCGCAAATCGAAGGTGACGCCCAAAGAGTACCCCAGCTCAGCGCAGCTAACACATGGCCGGAATTGAAGGAAGCCCTAATCGCGGAGTTCAAGACCTAAACATCGTTCGAAGAACTTTTAAGACGACTATATAACACATAATTCAATGGATCAGTTCGTAAGTTCATACAAGAACTAGAAGCAAAATGTTTTATTATAACAAATAAGCTAGCCCTAGAAAATAATGAACTAAATAATCATATTTATATAAACGCAATGAACAATACAGTAAAAGATGTAATTACTAAAAATCTCCCAGACAGACTCTACATGCAATTAGCTAGGTTTGACATAACAACAGTTAGTAAACTAATAATAAAATGAAAAGACAAAGAGCTAGCACCAGTTTCAATTCAAAAATGGATACGTCTGAAAATTTTCATCTACATGCCTCGGACGAAGAAAAAGACACAATTAATTCATAAATATTGTTTTAAACAATATACAATATATACAATATATACAATATATAAACATCATAAGAGCAAACATTTTTAATTCTCCAGTTAATTTACAAGTTCACACCATCAACGGTGCAATAATTTTAAAAGAAGTTATAATTTTCAAACCCAGTAAGCTTTGCCCCACCAAACAAGCTTTTTATATTCATAATTTTTCAGAAAAATATGAATGATATTAGGTACAGAACTCTTACAAGACGCAAAAGCCCAAATAAATTTTGGTGAAGCAAGAGTAAAGTTAAGCAATAACAACTTCCTAATAAAATACACAGCAGAACGAGAAGGTAGCCTAGAAGACAATATTGACTGCCTGAGTTGTCTAGAGCCGTCATTATTCTCGAATGATGATGCCACAAATTACGCAATAGGAAACGAACTAAACGAATCAAATGAATTCAGGCTTGACCATCTAAATAAGGAAGAGTCAAATGCCCTTACTAAAATTCTTCACAAGTTTAGGGACATACAATACACAGAATGCCAAAATTTGACATTCACAAGTACTGTAAAGCATGTCATTAAAACTAAACATGAAGACCCAATCTATAGAAAACCTTATAAATACCCACAAGCCTACGACAATGAAGTCGAATTACAAATCAAAGAAATGATTCAAAAAGGCATCGTTCCGGAATCGGACTCACCTTATTGTTTACCCATCTGCATAGTACCGAAAAAAGCGATGATTCCGGTAAAACTAAGTTTAGTAACGAAATTACTATTGATGACAAATACCCAATTCCTGTTATGGATGAAATACTAGATAAGCTCGGTAGGTCTCAATATTTCACTAACATAGATTTAGCAAAAGGTTTTCATCAGATCCAAATGGACGAAAGCACGATTCAGAAAACAGCTTTTTCCAAAAAAATGGTCATTACGAATACACTCGAATGCCATTCGGATTGAAGAATGCACCTGCAACATTTCAACGTTGCACCAACAATCTATTAGAAGACCTAATTTACAAAGATTGTTTAGTTTACATGGACGATATAATAGTTTTTTCCACTTCATTGGAAGAACACTTGTTATCTCTACGTAAAGTATTTGCTAAAGTACAAGAAGCTAGTCTAAAGTTACAACTCGACAAATGGGAGTTTATGAAAAAGAAACAGAATTCTTAGGTCATATTGTAACTACCGAAGGCATAAAGCCCAACCCAAATAAAATAAAAGCAATACAAAAATTCCCATTACCTAAAACTACAAAAAAAAATCATTTTTAGGACTTTGCGGCTTCTATCGAAAATGCATCCCTAATTTCGCCAAAAATTGCCAAACCCATAACACAAACATTGAAAAAAGGTTCCGTTATAAATTCTAAAGATACCGAATATATATCAGCCCTCGAAAAATTAAAATTTTTTTAATCATGTCCGAACCAATATTAATTTATCCAAATTTCGAAAAAACATTCTCTTTAACCACAGACGCCAGCAATGTTGCTCTAGGTGCTGTATTATCACAGGATCATAAACCTGTTTGCTACGCTAGCCGTACTCTCAATGAACATGAACTTAACTATTCGGCAATAGAAAAAGAACTTTTAGCTTTTGTCTGGGCCACGAAATACTTCAGGTCCTATCTTTATGGTCGAACATTTCAGATCCTTAGTGATCATAAACCTTTAGTTTGGCTCGATAATATTAAAGAACCAAATATGAAACTCCAATAATGGAAAATAAGACTAAACGAATTTGATTACCAGATAAAATATGTACCAGGAAAAGAAAACCATGTCGCCGACGCACTTTCACGTGTAAAAATAGAAAACTTCTACGGCGAATCTCCCACTTCAGCAGCTACCATACATAGTAGCCATGAAGCTAACCAAAATCACATTGCATTAACGGATAGACCAATTAATTATTACAACCGACGAATTGAATTTATTAAAGGAAATTCTGATGACATTAAAGTAATAAAATATTTTCATAAAACAATAATAAATATTAAGTATAAAGAAATAACACCCGATAACGCAAAACAATGGATAAACGAGTATATCTGCACAAAAGAAACTGTAGTATATTTTAGTGATGATAGTGATATATTTTAGTATTCGAAAATGCTTACTTAGAAATAGTCAGTCCGAATAATTTAACAAAAGTTATGAGATCTACAAAAAAGTAATAAGTATTATGACATATGCACAATTCAAGGAAATCATACTTAAAAGTCATAAAGAGCTCTTGCACCCAGCAATAGAAAAAACCATTAGCATTTTCAAAAAAAAATTTTACTACCCTGATCATCAAAAATTAATTGTAAATATTATAAACGAATGCAAAATATGCAAAATTGCAAAAACAAAACATAGAAACACCAAATTAGCATTTGAAATAACTCCAGAAACATTTAACCCAAGAGAAAAATACGTAATGGACTTTTACATGGTAGACAATAAGCAATTCTTATCCTGCATTGACGTTTATTCCAAATTCGCCTCTTTTATAGAAATTAATAGCAGAGAGATAGCAGAGTGTTTACCAATATGGGTAAACCAGTTCAAATCAAGGCAGATAAAGATTTAGCATTTATGTGCGCAGCCCTACAGCTTTGGTTGCAATCAGAAGGCGTGAAAATTGACATAACAACCAGCAAAAATGGAATTTCTGACGTTGAGAGGTTTCATAAAACAATAAATGAAAAACTAAGGATAATTCATACAGAAAATAACCCAGAAACTAAGTTAACCAAACTCGAAACCATACTCTATATATACAATCATAAAACAAAGCATAACACAACTGCAAGAACTCATGCCGATATTTTTACGTATGCAGGTACACCTGCATACGATACCCAGAAGAATAAAATAGATAACATATTTAGTTAAATGAATCACGAAACGAATTCGAAGTAGATACTAGATATAGACAAGCACCATTAGTAAAAACTAAGACAAAAAATCAATTTAGAAAAACAGGAGAAATTATACAAATAGACGATAAACACTATGAAGAAAAGAGCCGAGGAAGAAAAATTACTCACTATAAATCAAAATATAAAAAGAAAATTAATGAAACTAAATATGAAATAATTCCAGCGCAACCCCAAACGATCAAGACAATCCAACATAAACACACATTCTTGATGATCCTTTACTATTTGTTACTATGTTCTACCCGATTTGCCCAAGGACAAAGCCTTGAAGTAAACCCAATTCAAGCCAAAAATGGCTACCTAATATTTAATACTGGATCAATAAGCTTACCAACTAATTACGAGTATCATTACTTATTTGTCAATATAACAAAAACAAAAACAAACTTATAATAACTTAATAAAACAATCAGAAGAACATGAAATTCTACCCCAAGTTCAATATTTAGTAGAAACATTAAAAAGAGAAATGAATGGCATAAGAATAGCAAAGCGCAGCAAACGCGGCTTAGCTAATTTTATGGGCACAATGTATAAGTACCATTAGATCAAGCAGATAAAGAAGAATTAGAATTAAAAATTTACAAGTTGTCCGAAAATAGCGGCCAAGCTAATGAACTCAACGAAGTCATAAAAACAGTAAATAAAGGCATAGAATTAATCAATTCATTAAGCGCGAAAAATAAAAGTGATCAAAGATTAAATATTTTATTATTCAATTTGCAACAGTTTACCGAATATATAGAAGATATTGAACTTGGATATTGAAAGTTAACAAGACTTGGCATTTTTAATCCTAAATTACTAAAACATGATTACTTAACGACTATAAATTACGAAAAACTTTTACTTATTAAAACTTTAACTTGGTTAAAAACAGATACAAATGAAATCCTTATAATTTCCAAAGGAATTAAGTAAAACCCCAATCTTTTCAATAATTCCATATCCAGACAGTGGTCAAAACATTTTAATAGAAAATGTACAAAATAAATTTTATGTTCAAAATAATCAAACTTACTTAGCACCCCTCTGGGCTTACTTAATCAATTCAATACAGGATGTAGATATGTAAAAACTCACAAGAAATTTGAAATCAGTTATGTCGAACCTAATATAATATTAACCTGGAACTTACCAAAAAACATGCTCAACCAAAATTGCATAAATAGAGATATAATAATAGAGGGAGATAACATAATAAAAGCTTTTAATTGTTCTATTCAAATCGACGACATCTCAATATCAAACATAATGTTAGACTACACTCAAACCGTTTATGTCAATAACAATCTAACTAAATTAGAAGCTCTTTCTTATATACAAGCTAAAGATATTTTTGAAACCCATAATAAAACAAATAACACATTTCGAATAATTACAATCACTATTATAATAATCTTAGTTGTCATAATAATGTTTCATTATATTTATAAAAAAATAAGAAAATTATAATCAAGTTCAAAAAAAAAAGCTCATACTCCTATAGAACCACCAAATATTGTAAACAATGATGTAATAGAAATTCAAAATAATCCGAGCCCTATTTTGTACCCTAAATTATCCGCCTAAAGACGGGCTAATTTTTTAAGGATGGGGAAGTAGCATATGTGCCACAGTATAACACCTGACTACATATATTTACACACACACACACACACACATACATTACCACATCTGCCATCCTCTGGCTCGAGAAAGCCGGGCTAGCAAAAGCGGCTCACAACACCGAAGCAGTCCTACTAAGCACCAGGAAAAAGGTGGAGAACATGCTGGTCTCCGTCAAGGGTACACAGGTGACCTCTCAAGAGTCCCTAAAGTACCTGGGGGTAATGATAGATCGCAGACTATCGTTCAAGGACCACGCGAGCTACGCCAGCAAGAAGGCAGAAGTCACAGACTCTTCGTTGGCGAGGCTTATGCCCAACGTCGGAGGCCCAAGACACCCGGCTAGGAAACTGCTGGTGTCAGTAGCAAAGGCTTCGCTGCTATACGCTGCACCAGTCTGGAGCAATGCCACTTGCAGGGTCTCATACCTGAAAGGAGCTCGGTCGGTGCTACGGTCAATGGCCCTCAGGCTCAATAGAGGATTCAGGACAATATCCGAAGACGCGGCGCTAGCGCTGGCAGGCCTGCCGCCAATTGATCTGGAGATCAAGGCTCTCAGCCTAATGCGGAGTGGCGCTTCCAGGCAGGAGGCATACGAGTGGCTATTAGGTGAATGGCAGAGCAGATGGCAAACGTCGCGACGGGAGAGGTGGACTTATCAGTTCATCCCAGAGATGACGGTTTGGGTAGAGTGCCAACACAAATGCTTGGACTACCACCTAACCCAGTTCCTCACGGACCATGGCTGCTTCCGGGCCTATCTACTCCGGTTCCGTCACGTAGAGTCAGCCCAATGCTTGTTCTGCGTCGACGGTGAAGAAACAGCAGAACATGTGCTAATGCACTGCTCCAGGTTTACGGCGGAGAGAGAGCAGCTAAAGACGCTGTCAGGTACCCCGTTCAGCCCTAGTGGCTTGTTCGCGGCTATGCTGGCGAACATCGGGGCTTGGGAGCTGGGACACAGCATTATCATTAATATGATGAAGCGTGTCCGATCAGACGAGATGGCCAACAAACTGGCGTCCTTGGTGACGGCTGGCGAAGAATTCTACCTCAGCGTTCCCGGCTCGTCGTAAAAGGCGACTAAAGGGTGGAAGAAGGAGCCCCCATGGACTACACAGAAGGAAGGGAGTGCGACCTGGCCTCACATCCTGCTCACCGAAGTCATACCTTGATTGGCAGTCCCGGTGAGCGAGCAAGGACTGAAGAGCACGCGGAGGTTTTTATTTTAGTACGTAGGCATAAATCCAATAGGGCTTATGAATCGTGCATGCCACCTACAGACGGTAGGTGGTATCTTTAGAAGATTTTAATTTTCCTACCGTAGGTCGAAAAAAAAAACAAACAAAAATACATTACCACATAGCAACAGCCATACACAAAATCATAGAATGCCTTAGGATATAAGTCCTAAATTCAAGTATAACATAAGAACCCCAATTCTGGTGACAATAACAAATCCAGCCTGCCCTAATGTAAACATTAAAATCCGCTGCCGAATCCGTTATTCCCACCAAAGGGTTAAAACCGCCTATGCAGCTCAAGTTCTCGGCCGATCAGTACCCATGAGCGATCCACTCAAGAGGGCACCCAATCCAACAGACATAAACATCCGCAGCCGCATTCGCGACTCCCACCAGAGGGTCAAAACCGCTTACGCAGCTCAAATCCTTTAGCTTATCCAGTATCCATGCGCGATCCACTCAAGAGAGCGCTCAATTTATAGAAATACATAAGAGAGCCTTTTTTAGCTCAACACATAAAGAAGTAAATAAGTCTCAGCCAAAGGTTTGCTAAGCGTTCGCTTCGCAACCTAAGATTAAATTTAATTCATTCGCTCTACGAATAAGACGTGAATTGTCTCCGCTTCCACACTTGTTTGAATAAAGATTATATATGTTTATCTAATAAATTACCGTGGATTCGTTATTGGCGCAGTCGGTGGTCCTAAACTTATAGTGACCAACAAAAGTACCTTCGTGTGTGCTTTAACTTCAACTTTGTGGCTAATCAGTGCTACAAGAAGTAACTAATCCGCCAATCAGACAGACAGTGCTTTATAAATAAAATCGTTTCAACCACATCAACTTGGTAGCCCACCATAGAGCTGTGACCGCTGCTAGAAGTGATAAAAATTACATTAGTGCTGCAAGAACAAGACCATTAAAGGGTAACTGAAACCCCAGGTTTTGTGTATTAAATAAAGACAGTGGGTAGTCCGCTTTACAAAAAGTGTGACCGCTACGAGAAGTGAACAGAAACAAACCAACTACAGCGACAAAAAAAATTAATAATAAAAAATAAAAAAACAACAATGGAACAACCACATCAACAAGTGCAACTAATCTCCGAGAATCATCTGAACCAGGCTCTTGGTCAGATTCGACAAATACCAACATTTACCGGTACAACACTAGAACTGAGCTCGTTCATAAGAAGAATAGAGTTCATACTAAAACTCTACCCAACAACTGACATCCGTCAGTCACACGTTCTCTTCAGTGCGATTGAAGCGCAAATCGAAGGTGACGCCCAAAGAGTACCCCAGCTCAGCGCAGCTAACACATGGCCGGAATTGAAGGAAGCCCTAATCGCGGAGTTCAAGACCTAAACATCGTTCGAAGAACTTTTAAGACGACTATATAACACATAATTCAATGGATCAGTTCGTAAGTTCATACAAGAACTAGAAGCAAAATGTTTTATTATAACAAATAAGCTAGCCCTAGAAAATAATGAACTAAATAATCATATTTATATAAACGCAATGAACAATACAGTAAAAGATGTAATTACTAAAAATCTCCCAGACAGACTCTACATGCAATTAGCTAGGTTTGACATAACAACAGTTAGTAAACTAATAATAAAATGAAAAGACAAAGAGCTAGCACCAGTTTCAATTCAAAAATGGATACGTCTGAAAATTTTCATCTACATGCCTCGGACGAAGAAAAAGACACAATTAATTCATAAATATTGTTTTAAACAATATACAATATATACAATATATACAATATATAAACATCATAAGAGCAAACATTTTTAATTCTCCAGTTAATTTACAAGTTCACACCATCAACGGTGCAATAATTTTAAAAGAAGTTATAATTTTCAAACCCAGTAAGCTTTGCCCCACCAAACAAGCTTTTTATATTCATAATTTTTCAGAAAAATATGAATGATATTAGGTACAGAACTCTTACAAGACGCAAAAGCCCAAATAAATTTTGGTGAAGCAAGAGTAAAGTTAAGCAATAACAACTTCCTAATAAAATACACAGCAGAACGAGAAGGTAGCCTAGAAGACAATATTGACTGCCTGAGTTGTCTAGAGCCGTCATTATTCTCGAATGATGATGCCACAAATTACGCAATAGGAAACGAACTAAACGAATCAAATGAATTCAGGCTTGACCATCTAAATAAGGAAGAGTCAAATGCCCTTACTAAAATTCTTCACAAGTTTAGGGACATACAATACACAGAATGCCAAAATTTGACATTCACAAGTACTGTAAAGCATGTCATTAAAACTAAACATGAAGACCCAATCTATAGAAAACCTTATAAATACCCACAAGCCTACGACAATGAAGTCGAATTACAAATCAAAGAAATGATTCAAAAAGGCATCGTTCCGGAATCGGACTCACCTTATTGTTTACCCATCTGCATAGTACCGAAAAAAGCGATGATTCCGGTAAAACTAAGTTTAGTAACGAAATTACTATTGATGACAAATACCCAATTCCTGTTATGGATGAAATACTAGATAAGCTCGGTAGGTCTCAATATTTCACTAACATAGATTTAGCAAAAGGTTTTCATCAGATCCAAATGGACGAAAGCACGATTCAGAAAACAGCTTTTTCCAAAAAAATGGTCATTACGAATACACTCGAATGCCATTCGGATTGAAGAATGCACCTGCAACATTTCAACGTTGCACCAACAATCTATTAGAAGACCTAATTTACAAAGATTGTTTAGTTTACATGGACGATATAATAGTTTTTTCCACTTCATTGGAAGAACACTTGTTATCTCTACGTAAAGTATTTGCTAAAGTACAAGAAGCTAGTCTAAAGTTACAACTCGACAAATGGGAGTTTATGAAAAAGAAACAGAATTCTTAGGTCATATTGTAACTACCGAAGGCATAAAGCCCAACCCAAATAAAATAAAAGCAATACAAAAATTCCCATTACCTAAAACTACAAAAAAAAATCATTTTTAGGACTTTGCGGCTTCTATCGAAAATGCATCCCTAATTTCGCCAAAAATTGCCAAACCCATAACACAAACATTGAAAAAAGGTTCCGTTATAAATTCTAAAGATACCGAATATATATCAGCCCTCGAAAAATTAAAATTTTTTTAATCATGTCCGAACCAATATTAATTTATCCAAATTTCGAAAAAACATTCTCTTTAACCACAGACGCCAGCAATGTTGCTCTAGGTGCTGTATTATCACAGGATCATAAACCTGTTTGCTACGCTAGCCGTACTCTCAATGAACATGAACTTAACTATTCGGCAATAGAAAAAGAACTTTTAGCTTTTGTCTGGGCCACGAAATACTTCAGGTCCTATCTTTATGGTCGAACATTTCAGATCCTTAGTGATCATAAACCTTTAGTTTGGCTTGATAATATTAAAGAACCAAATATGAAACTCCAATAATGGAAAATAAGACTAAACGAATTTGATTACCAGATAAAATATGTACCAGGAAAAGAAAACCATGTCGCCGACGCACTTTCACGTGTAAAAATAGAAAACTTCTACGGCGAATCTCCCACTTCAGCAGCTACCATACATAGTAGCCATGAAGCTAACCAAAATCACATTGCATTAACGGATAGACCAATTAATTATTACAACCGACGAATTGAATTTATTAAAGGAAATTCTGATGACATTAAAGTAATAAAATATTTTCATAAAACAATAATAAATATTAAGTATAAAGAAATAACACCCGATAACGCAAAACAATGGATAAACGAGTATATCTGCACAAAAGAAACTGTAGTATATTTTAGTGATGATAGTGATATATTTTAGTATTCGAAAATGCTTACTTAGAAATAGTCAGTCCGAATAATTTAACAAAAGTTATGAGATCTACAAAAAAGTAATAAGTATTATGACATATGCACAATTCAAGGAAATCATACTTAAAAGTCATAAAGAGCTCTTGCACCCAGCAATAGAAAAAACCATTAGCATTTTCAAAAAAAAATTTTACTACCCTGATCATCAAAAATTAATTGTAAATATTATAAACGAATGCAAAATATGCAAAATTGCAAAAACAAAACATAGAAACACCAAATTAGCATTTGAAATAACTCCAGAAACATTTAACCCAAGAGAAAAATACGTAATGGACTTTTACATGGTAGACAATAAGCAATTCTTATCCTGCATTGACGTTTATTCCAAATTCGCCTCTTTTATAGAAATTAATAGCAGAGAGATAGCAATACCAATATGGGTAAACCAGTTCAAATCAAGGCAGATAAAGATTTAGCATTTATGTGCGCAGCCCTACAGCTTTGGTTGCAATCAGAAGGCGTGAAAATTGACATAACAACCAGCAAAAATGGAATTTCTGACGTTGAGAGGTTTCATAAAACAATAAATGAAAAACTAAGGATAATTCATACAGAAAATAACCCAGAAACTAAGTTAACCAAACTCGAAACCATACTCTATATATACAATCATAAAACAAAGCATAACACAACTGCAAGAACTCATGCCGATATTTTTACGTATGCAGGTACACCTGCATACGATACCCAGAAGAATAAAATAGATAACATATTTAGTTAAATGAATCACGAAACGAATTCGAAGTAGATACTAGATATAGACAAGCACCATTAGTAAAAACTAAGACAAAAAATCAATTTAGAAAAACAGGAGAAATTATACAAATAGACGATAAACACTATGAAGAAAAGAGCCGAGGAAGAAAAATTACTCACTATAAATCAAAATATAAAAAGAAAATTAATGAAACTAAATATGAAATAATTCCAGCGCAACCCCAAACGATCAAGACAATCCAACATAAACACACATTCTTGATGATCCTTTACTATTTGTTACTATGTTCTACCCGATTTGCCCAAGGACAAAGCCTTGAAGTAAACCCAATTCAAGCCAAAAATGGCTACCTAATATTTAATACTGGATCAATAAGCTTACCAACTAATTACGAGTATCATTACTTATTTGTCAATATAACAAAAACAAAACAAACTTATAATAACTTAATAAAACAATCAGAAGAACATGAAATTCTACCCCAAGTTCAATATTTAGTAGAAACATTAAAAAGAGAAATGAATGGCATAAGAATAGCAAAGCGCAGCAAACGCGGCTTAGCTAATTTTATGGGCACAATGTATAAGTACCATTAGATCAAGCAGATAAAGAAGAATTAGAATTAAAAATTTACAAGTTGTCCGAAAATAGCGGCCAAGCTAATGAACTCAACGAAGTCATAAAAACAGTAAATAAAGGCATAGAATTAATCAATTCATTAAGCGCGAAAAATAAAGGTGATCAAAGATTAAATATTTTATTATTCAATTTGCAACAGTTTACCGAATATATAGAAGATATTGAACTTGGATATTGAAAGTTAACAAGACTTGGCATTTTTAATCCTAAATTACTAAAACATGATTACTTAACGACTATAAATTACGAAAAACTTTTACTTATTAAAACTTTAACTTGGTTAAAAACAGATACAAATGAAATCCTTATAATTTCCAAAAGAATTAAGTAAAACCCCAATCTTTTCAATAATTCCATATCCAGACAGTGATAAAAACATTTTAATAGAAAATGTACAAAATAAATTTTATGTTCAAAATAATCAAACTTACTTAGCACCCCTCTGGGCTTACTTAATCAATTCAATACAGGATGTAGATATGTAAAAACTCACAAGAAATTTGAAATCAGTTATGTCAAACCTAATATAATATTAACCTGGAACTTACCAAAAAACATGCTCAACCAAAATTGCATAAATAGAGATATAATAATAGAGGGAGATAACATAATAAAAGCTTTTAATTGTTATATTCAAATCGACGACATCTCAATATCAAACATAATGTTAGACTACACTCAAACCGTTTATGTCAATAACAATCTAACTAAATTAGAAGCTCTTTCTTATATACAAGCTAAAGATATTTTTGAAACCCATAATAAAACAAATAACACATTTCAAATAATTACAATCACAATTATAATAATATTAGCTGTCATAATAATGTTTCATTATATTTATAAATATAAGAATATACCTAAGAAAATTATAATCAAGTTCAAAAAACAAGCACCCACTTCTATAAAACCAACAAATATTGTAAACAATGATGTAATAGAAATTCAAAATAATCCGAGCCCAATTTTGTACCCTAAATTATCCGCCTAAAGACGGGCTAATTTTTTAAGGATGGGGAAGTAGCATATGTGCCATAGTATAACACTTGACTACATATATTTACACACACACACCCATACATTACCACATAGCAAAAGCCATACACATAGGCTCAGAGCAACGTGTGATGCGGTGATGCCGAGAAAAATGAACACGAAACGAAAGCCCCCTGTCTACTGGTGGAGTGACTCATTGCACCAGCTTCGGACGGAATGCATCAAGGCGATGAGGCAAGCGTAGCATCTAGAGGGCAACCGCACCACGCCCAGTGCATTGAGTTTTATAAAGCGAAGCGAACTGAGCTTAAGAACGACATATCAGCAGCAAAGGCGAATGCATTTAAGGACCTGATTGATAGCGAAGACGACGACCCCTGGGGTCTCGCCTATAAAGTCGTAAGGAAAAAACTCAATTCCGCTGGTGCAGGATCTCCTCAGGACCCAGCCGCCCTGGCTAACATCGTGTCGGAACTATTTCCAAGCCAACACTTGTTATGGCAACCCGTTGTTGACCCCCCGCCTCTGACTTCCCGTGCATCACGACATGCGAAGTCGTCGAAGCAGCAAAGAGGATCAGATCGAACAAAGCTCCGGGCATTGATGGTATCCCGGGCGTGATCGTCAAAGCAGCCGCCACCGCAAGACCTGAGGTCTTCAGGGATACATTCCAACAGTGTCTGCTGGACGGAGTCTTCCCCAAGCGCTGGAAAAAGATGAAGCTGGTTCTTCTGCCGAAAGGCAAGGGGCGCAAATGCATCACGCAGTTACCGACCGTTGTGTCTGTTGGACATTGTTGGCAAGCTCTTTGAGCGCATACTGTACGCGCGCATTGAGCTAATCACTGAAAGTTCTACAGGCCTTCAGGGCCAATAGTATGGCTTCCGGAAGGGGAAAAGTACGCTCGACGCTCTCAAAGCCGTAACAGACGCTGCCAGGAAAGCAATCGACGACGGTAGAGCAATCTCTACTACATACGTGGCGTAATTGGCAACTACTTCAGGGACCGTGTGTTATGGTACGTAACATAAGATGGTCCAAGAAGCCACCAATTCTCCGCAGGTGTTCCCCAAGGGTCGGTACTAGGACCGATCTTGTGGAACATTATGTATGAGGGAATACTAAGCATAGAATAGCTGCGCCTAAGACCGAAGTAGTCCTGCTGAGCAGCAGAAAGTCCGTTGAGTGCATGCGTGTGGAAGTCAAAGAAGTTGAAATCGCCTCAGCAGAAACGTTGAAATACCTTGGTGTTCTAATAGACCGAAGGCTCTCGTTCAAGGCTCACGCAATATATGCCAGCAAAAAAGCGGCAATGACAGCAGCAGCCTTGGCGAGAATCATGCCCAACGTGGGAGGACCCAGACTGCCGGCTATTAGACTGTTAGTGGCGGTTTCAAAGGCAACGCTGCTTTACGCTGTCCCTATCTGGAGCTGCGTTATCACCAAAAAAAGCTATCTAGATAGTGCCCGCGCAGTATCACGGACAATGGCTCTCAGGCTAATCAGAGGCTTTAGAACCATATCGGACGACGCAGCGCACGCTCTGTCAGGCATTACACCCATTGACCTGGACATAAAGGGCAAATACCTAGCGAGCCTCACTCGGTATACTCAGTTAGAGATCAGAGAGTGGATTCGAGGAGTATGGCAGACCAGGTGGCAAGAGTCACAACGGGGACGCTGGACTTACAAACTCATCCCGGAACTAACGGACTGGGCTGATTGCGAGCACAAAACGGTGGACTACCACATGACCCAGTTCCTCTCGGATCATGGCTGTTTTCGAGGGTACCTATTTAGGTTCCGCCAGGTGGATACAGGACAGTGCCTTTACTGCACAGACGCAGTGGAAACCGCAGAGCATATCCTACTGCACTGCTCCAGGGCGCAACTCGTGGCGCTCGCTGGGTCACCTCTCAGCCTGAGAGGCCTGGTTGCCGCTATGATGGCGGACAAAATCGTTTGGGATGGGGCTCACGTGATCATCGTCACCATGATGAAGCGTGTCCGTAAGGACGAGATAGCCAATCGGAACTATAGATAAGGAGTACTCCCGTATGTTGGCGGGGCAAGAACTCTCCGACTGTACGCTCAGTTGGTCGTAAAAAGGCGCTCCTGTGCACCGCAACAGATGTGCGACTTGGCATCACATCCTGCTCACCGATGAAATACTTTGACTGGCAGTCCCGGTGAGCTTGACAAGGACAGGAGAGAGAGCGGAGGTTTTTGTTTAAAACGTAGGCATAATTCCTCAGCCATACACAAAATCATAGAATGCCTTAGGATATAAGTCATAAATTCAAGTATAACATAAGAACCTTAATTCTGATAAAATAACAACTCCAGCCTGCCCTAATGTAAACATTAACATCCGCTGCCGAATCCGTTATTCACACCAGAGGGTCAAAACCGCTTACGCAGCTCAAGTTCTCGGCTGATCAGTACCCATGAGTGATCCACTCAAGAGGGCACCCAATCCAACAGACATAAACATCCGCAGCATTCGCGACTCCCACCAGAGGGTCAAAACTGCTTACACAGCTTTAAGGGTCAAAACTTTCCACGTAGCTCAAACTCGGCTGATCTATATCCATGCGCAATCCACTCAAGAGAGCGCCTAATTAACGTAAACATAAATGAGAGCCTATGTACGCTCAATAAGAAGAAGTAAATAAGCTCAGCCAAGGGTTTTGCTAAGCGTTCGCTTTGGAAATTAGATTTAGATCTTATTCATACTTCAATTGTGTAAGACGTAAATTTGTCTCCGACATTCGCTTACGTTTTTGATCAATAAAAAATACTTTTTTTTATAAACCAACAAACCGCGAAGTTGTAATTATATATAATATATATAAATATCGATATATTGATCTTATCTTATCAACAACCCTAATCATAATATATATATAGTAACATAATATGCTTCTCATATTACGTTTACATACTTACACTAATTGTACATACAATCTTGCACATGCATAAACACATGAAACCAGTTTACATTTTTACTTACACTTAAGCGCATAATTTGTTGTGCATCCATACCGTTATTTTTCCGTTCTTTTTTGTACACATATACTGATTAGACATTCCCGTTTCTCGCGACTCACTTCGAGCCGATCAAAAACTCTGTACAGTCAGTCTTAAGCCGACAACGAAGAAATAAAGATCTAAACTAAAAAATACCTCGTGTTGATTCTTTCAAATCCGAAACTTCTTTAAAGGCGTTGATCTTAGTCAAACGACGGATCATTTGTTCGACTCGAAAAGTAAAATACGTAAGTGGCGCAGTCGGTAGGATAATACATTGTTGATGCGATAGTAACCCTATTCAATTCTTCAATTATTATCCACAAAAGAACTAACGCAGTCGCGTCGTGCTAAGTGGAAAGTGCTAACCAACGGTATAACTAACCTTATAACAAACGCGGATCGTGTCAGTTAACCTGTTCACCGCGGAAAAGTGTTAACCAATGGTACTCAATCCCATAAAGTGACCACGAAGTGAAATAACTTAAAATTACAAAAAATTTTAAGAAGACGCCTTTGAATTCGCTGAGTAGTAAATCCACAAAAGGTTACTCAAACCAAAGCGAAACAGCTAAGAGCGCAACACAACAAACTTAAATTAAAAACTTACAAATAAGTGAATAACAGAAATATTACGAACAAATAAGTGCGAAAATTCAACAAAACCTAAGCTAAAGAACTATAACTAAGTGAATAACAAACATTATAAGTGAATTAAAATAATAAGTGAACAACACAACAAACCTAAATTAAAAACTTACAAATAAGTGAATAACAGAAATATTACGAACAAATAAGTGCGAAAATTCAACAAAACCTAAGCTAAAGAACTATAACTAAGTGAATAACAAACATTATAAGTGAATTAAGTTAATAAGTGAACAAACAACAAACACAAACACAAAGCTCAGACCTGGAATACAAACTAATAGTGGAAATCAAGAACCCATAGTGAAAACCAAAACCCTATCCAAAACATAAACCTAAAGTTCGACCAGAGACAAAAACCTACAGTAAAAACTTGAACTTTATCGAAAAACGAAACCTATCCGAAACTGCAAACCTTACCCAGAACGTGAACCTTACCTAAAACATTAAATAACAATAAATACAACAACAACAATGGCAACAGCAAGCCCTATAATACTATCCGACTCAAATATGAGTCAGGTCGAGAGACAGATAAATGCTGTCGAAATCTTCAATGGAGACCCGAATACTCTACATACCTTTATAACTCGCATCGACTTCATTCTGGCCTTATACCAAACTACTGACGAAAGGCAGAAGTTGATAATTTATGGACACATCGAACGCAATATCAGCGGCGACGTCATCCGTACTCTCGGGACCAACAACTTTACCAGCTGGATTGAACTAAGGACCAGATTGATCCTATATTACAAACCCCAGGCACCGAGTCATCAACTTTTGGAGGATTTTCGGAACATTCAATACAAAGGCAACATCAGGCAGTTTCTGGAGGAAGCCGAGAAAAGACGACAAGTTTTAATGAGTAAGTTAGAACTAGAAAATAACTCAGCTGAAACCGCCTTATTTACCAGACTTATTCAAGATAGCATAGAAAACTTGATCCTAAAACTCCCTAACCATATTCATCTAAGAATAGTTAACTGCCAAATCCCCGATTTAAGATCCCTTATTAATATCTTACAAGAAAAGGGTCTATATGAACCTCAAACATTAAACAAAGATAACTTTAAGCCAGCTCCTAATTCTAATAGGACGCCAAATAACTTACCAAATAGACAAGTTAATGGCCAAAATAAACCTATAACACCTTTTCAACCGTACCATAACAACGTCTTTCAACCCTATTATCCACCATACCCATACCAAAGACCCTAGAATAACAAGATGCGTAACGGCCATACATTGGTTTGGCACTATGCAGCCACTTTTTTGGTGACGGCCAAAATTACTCTCTTTCCGCTCACTCCCGCTGAGAGCGTAAGAAACCTAAAAATATAATTTGCTTGCTTGTGTGAGTAAAAACAAGAGACGAGAATGCGTATAAGTGTGCGTGTTGTGCTAGAAGACGATTTTCGGGCCGAAATCAATTCTGATCGAAGAAACGAATTTACATGGTACATATTAGGGTAGTTTTTGCCAATTTCCTAGCAATATGATAAAATAAAAAAATTTTTTAAAATTCGCGCCCTGACTATTATAATTTTAAAGCTTTTTAAATTTGTTTGTTAAAATTGCCGCTCGAATAAGCTACCGTTTACACATTTATATTTATGTTTAATTCTAATTTGTCTCTCATCTGACAATTTTTTAAAAGCTAAATATTTTTTTTGAAACACTTTTAATGTTAATGTTACATCATATTAAGTCAAATGATTTAATAAATATACTAAATAATTAAATATGATAACTGTTTATTGCAAAAGTAATATCAAAGACACTAGAATTATTCTAGTTTCTTTGCTTTGGTCATATTTTGAGGCACGAAGTGCGGACACAAGCACTCAACAATCATTGCCTTATTAATTTTTCACACGCCGCAAGATGAATACTCTAATGAGAAATATTCTTATATAAAGTCATTTTTGAAATTTATTTTTGTGATAATATGTACATAGATTTGGCTATTTCTAACCTATTTTCAAATAATAATAACGTTAAGGCAATGCAAAACAAGAATTTTTCGCATGGTGCCAATTGATCAAAAATAATATAGATTTAAAGTCTAAGAACTTCTGAGGTGAAGGGCATATTTTGTCAAATTTACAATGCATGAGCATACGTGTGCACACACACAGTTGTCTGCTATCACTTTGTGCGTTGAAAAGAGCTGTTCGCTGTAGCGCTCTTCGCTCTCTCGCTCTCTAACAAAAATTCGAGAGAGCCTGGAGCCACCTCTAGAGCCACGGCCAAAAAATCGTGTGCCAAAAAATCGTATGGCGTTACGCATCTTGTTATTCTAGGGTCTTTGCCCATACGCACCAATCCATACACCCAGGCCCAATCAAACCCCTTTTCCCCAATATCAACCAAGACCAACCTACCCACAACCTAACATACCCAGACCGAATCCTGTCTTTAATCGACAGAATATCTTCGACCAAAATCGTTTCGGACCTAATCAAACTTACACACCGAATAACTTCCCTCCAACTGGGAACACACAAACCAACAACCCGGTAAAAAGACAACGACCATCAGACAGCGGACAGACTAAAATGAGCATAGAAGAACTAAGATACCAAGAAATGGTATCAAACCAACCCGAATACCCTTACCATTATTACTATCCATACTACCCAGATAACTTCCAACCACAACCATATCCTTATCAAATGGGTTATATCCCAGACCCAACTCAAATCCCTTTCGAACAAGATCATGACACTTCGGACAAAACACAACAAGAACAGACAGCACCAAACGATGACGAATCAGACAATACCAAAGAAGCAGAAAATTTTCGGCTAGTTGCCCCGGATCAAACCAATATATAATTATTAAACATAATGACATAGACTTAAAGTGCCTAATTGACACTGGATCCACCATAAACATGCTTACTTGGAACATTTTCGAAACACCTATACAACAAACCAACCACCTAATTCATACAAGTAATGGCTCGGTAACTATTAACGAGACCACCACTATACCACCCAATAACTACTTTCCTATTGCTCAGGAGTTTCTAATTCACAAATTCTCAGATCATTATGATATGCTGATTGGACGCAAATTGTTGTCTAAAGCTAAAGCCATAATAGATTATCAAAAGAAAACGGCCACCCTCTTCAACAAAGTCTATAAAATAAAAGACACTGAAAAACTTACAGACCAAAATCATGCTCAAGTAGACTCTTCGTTCCCACAAGACCCTACCTTTTTAGAAACCTCCACACTTCAGGAGAATCTGTTCCGACTAAACCATTTAAATGCAGAAGAAAAATACAAATTAACAAACTTACTGACAAGATTCAAAGACATTCAGTTTCACGAGGGCGACAAACTTAGCTTCACAAACCAAGAAAAACATACAATTAATACCACACATAATATTCCAGTTTACTCTAAAATGTATAGCTTCCAACAATCATACGAACAAGAAGTAGAAAGACAAATTCAAGAAATGTTAGAACAAGGCATCATTCGAGAAAGCAACTCACCGTACTGCAGCCCCATCTGGGTAGTACCAAAAAAATTAGATGCTTCCGGACAGCAGAAACTTCGAATAGTCATAGACTACAGGAAGCTGAATGAAATAACAATAAATGACCGATACCCTATGCCAAATATAGACGAAATATTAGGAAAGTTAGGGAGGTCTAATTACTTTACCACCATAGACCTGGCAAAAGGCTTCCATCAAATAGAGATGGATTCAGAATCAATAGCCAAAACGGCTTTCTCTACTAAATACGGACATTACGAATATACTAGAATGCCATTTGGGCTTAAAAACGCCCCAGCTACCTTCCAACGCTGCATGAATAACCTACTTCGTCCGCTTTTAAATAAAAATTGTTTAGTATATCTAGACGATATCATTGTCTTTTCTACCTCTCTAGAGGAACACCTTCAATCCCTTGAAGCAGTCTTCGAGAAATTATCTCAAGCCAACCTTAAACTACAGCTAGATAAATGTGAATTCCTAAGACAAGAAACTACCTTTCTAGGACACGTTATCACTAAAGACGGAATTAAACCAAATCCCGAAAAAATCAAAGCTATACAAGATTACCCACTTCCATCTAAACCTAAAGAAATTAAAGCATTCCTTGGAATCACAGGATACTACAGGAAATTCATACCCAACTTCTCTGACATAGCGAAACCACTGACTAAATGTCTCAAAAAGGGAGTAAAAATAGATACAAAACATAAAGAATATATAGAAGCATTTCAAAAATTAAAATTACTTATTTCCGAAGACCCCATATTAAAAATACCAAATTTTGAAAGAAAATTTGTATTAACAACTGACGCAAGCAATGTAGCATTAGGTGCTGTTCTATCTCAAGATGGACATCCCATTAGCTACATTAGCAGGACCCTAAACGAACATGAAGTTAATTACAGTGCTATAGAAAAAGAACTACTAGCAATAGTTTGGGCCACAAAGACCTTTAGACACTACCTGTTAGGACGACATTTCGAAATGGCTTCTGACCATCAACCATTGTGCTGGCTACACAAATTAAAAGAACCTAACTCAAAGCTGACTAGGTGGAAGAGTAGATTATCCGAGTACGACTTCGATATAAAATATATCAAAGGAAAGGAAAACCATGTCGCAGACGCACTGTCTAGAATCAAAATAGAACAAGCATTTTTCGGAGAATCTACGCAACATAGCGCAGAAGAAGATAATAGCGACTTAATAGGGTTGTCCGAAAAAGCCATTAATTACCATAAAAGACAAATTATTTTCTCAAAAGGTCCCAATAGTAGTATAGAACACGAAACTTATTTCAAAAAACAAATCATACACATTTCCTACAAAGAAATGACCCTAGAAGCAGCCAAACAATATCTACTCAATCACTTTTGCTCAAAGAATAGCGCTCTTTACATCGAAAGCGATGCAGACTTCGAAATGATCCAAAATGCATACACAACAACAATGAATCCTAAATGTACAAAAATTTTCCGAAGCCTCGTTTTATTAAAAAACATCCCTACTTATGCAAGTTTTAAGGAACTAATTCTAAACACCCACGAAAAGCTCTTACACCCCGGAATTCAAAAAACTGTAAAACTCTTTAGTGAGAATTATTACTTCCCCAATAGCCAACTCCTTATCCAGAATATAATCAACGAATGTCAAGTCTGCAACCTAGCCAAAACAGAACACCGTAACACGGAAATGCCAATGAAAATTACCCCTAAACCCGAACATTGTCGTGATAAGTTCGTAATAGACATCTATTCTTCCGAAGGAAACCATTATCTGAGCTGTATCGATATTTACTCTAAATTCGCCACCCTTGAACAGATTAAGACAAAAGACTGGGTAGAATGCAAAAATGCCTTAATGCGCATATTTAATCAATTAGGGAAACCTAAACTTCTCAAAGCAGATCGAGATGGTGCATTCTCCAGCCTAGCCCTCAAACGTTGGCTCGAAACCGAAGAAGTAGAGTTACAACTTAATACTACAAAAACAGGTGTCGCTGACATAGAGAGACTCCACAAAACTATAAACGAAAAAATCCGCATCATAAAAAACTCTGACGACAACGAGACCAAATTAAGTAAAATAGAAACAATCCTTTACATTTACAACCACAAGACCAAACACGATACTACCGGACAAACCCCTGCTCACATATTCATTTACGCCGGACAACCTAACTTAGATACACAAAACAATAAAGAAAAGAAAATTAACGAAATAAATAAGAATAGAACTGAATTTAATGTCGACACCAGATACAGAAAAGGACCATTACAAAAAGGAAAATTAGAAGCCCCTTTCAAATTAACAAAGAACGTCGAACAAACCGACGAAGACCATTACAAAATTACTAACAGAAACAGAGAGACACATTACTATAAGACCCAATTTAAAAAACAGAAGAAAACTAATCAACTTCCCATTTTACAGGCCCCTTGTTCACCATAATACTTTTTCTTACTCAAACCTATTCAAATTCCTTCAGAATACGAACACCACTGTCTCCGCATAAACCTCTTGGATATAGACAACCTAACTCACTATTTTAACACTAAAGTAACCAACTATACACATATCCCCCAAATTAAACTTCTACACAATAAAATGTTAAGGGAACTTAACGCCATAACGCTACACCAGACAAATAGACAGAAACGCGGACTAATCAACATAATGGGATCTGCATTTAAATACCTTTTCGGGACACTAGACAATAACGACCGGATACAAATTCATAACCAATTAGAGTCCGCGACAAAAAAAAAAAAAAACTCAATTAACATACACGAAATGAGCGACATAATTCAACTTATCAATAGTAACATGCAAAAGATCAAAGAATTTGAAGACGAACATAATAACAGAGAACAAATGCTATACGAACTAATACAATTTACCGAATACATTGAAGACATCGCAATGGGAATGCAACTCTCACGACTAGGACTGTTTAACCCAAAATTACTTAACTATGACAAATTAGAAAACGTTGACAGTAGCAACATACTACAGACTAAAACCTCAACCTGGATCAACACTAACCAACTACTTATCATAGCTCATATCCCTACTAAACAAAAAACCATTCATACTATTAACATAATACCCTATCCAGATAATAATGGCTATCAACTTGATCATATAGACAAAGACACTTATTTCGAAGAACAAGATAAAATTTATAACCAGAACTATCAAGAAATTAACAACGAATGTATCAAAAATATTATTAAAAGAACAAATCCAATATGTAACTTTGTCCCTATAACAGTCGAACAAATAATTAATTATGTAGAACCAAATAGTATCATCACTTGGAATCTAAACAACACTATCATAGAACAAAAATTGCCAAGAAATAAATAAAAATGTAACGGTTAACGGCAACAAAATAATAACAATAAAACAACGTAAAATCAAAATAGGAAACATAATACTTAACGAAAACAAGCTAAACCCCGAGATAAACCTTACCCCATTGTACACACCCTTAAGCCTAATAAAAATAAAACCAATAGAACATAAGGACATTGTACAATTAATATCAAATAATAATATCACAGTTTGTATAATAGTATCAATCATAAGCCTCACATCTTGTATTGCTTGTATTTACTTAAAACTAAAAAACAAAATAATCATTGAATCACAAGATGCAAATCCAACTGCATCACCAAGATTGCGGGCATCAACACCAATAGAAGGAGTGGAAGCATAAGCTTCCCTTTTAAAGGGAGGGAAGTAACATAATATGCTTCTCATATTACGTTTACATACTTACACTAATTGTACATACAATCTTGCACATGCATAAACACATGAAACCAGTTTACATTTTTACTTACACTTAAGCGCATAATTTGTTGTGCATCCATACCGTTATTTTTCCGTTCTTTTTTGTACACATATACTGATTAGACATTCCCGTTTCTCGCGACTCACTTCGAGCCGATCAAAAACTCTGTACAGTCAGTCTTAAGCCGACAACGAAGAAATAAAGATCTAAACTAAAAAATACCTCGTGTTGATTCTTTCAAATCCGAAACTTCTTTAAAGGCGTTGATCTTAGTCAAACGACGGATCATTTGTTCGACTCGAAAAGTAAAATACGTAAGTATATAATATATGATATAAATATAATATATGATATATATATAATATATGATATATTTATAATATATATATATATAATATAATAATATAATATATATAATAACTTTATCCTGACTTATCATATCCTCTATTAATTATCTTAATAATAATCTTAATAATATATTAATAAATTGTGCATTCTTCAACCCCATTGGCATCCTTAAAAATTCAAACTGTCCTAAAGGCGTCATAAAAGATGTGTATTTCATTGATTCCTTATTAACAATAACATGAAAGTAGCCATGTTTAAGATCTACCTTCGAGAATATCGTTTTATTTTATACTAACTTTCTGTAATCAACACATAACCTTAGGTCTCCTGTTTTCTTTTTCACAAACACTGCATCCCCAATGAATACTCTGATTCACTCGGTTTAATAATTCTGTTTTTTAAATACTCATCTGAAATAATCTGCAACTTTTCTTTTTCAGTATATGCTAATCTTCTAGGAGAACAACTAAACGGTTTCGGGTCCTTTAATCTTAATTGTATCTCACACTGAATCTCCGGTTCACTTGGTCTTTCCTTATTAACATAGCAGTTTTCTACCAACTCAATAAATTGACATCTCATATGATGATCAACCGGATCATAATATTTATTTATTTGTTATGATAGATAGAATAGTTTACAAAACTACACTAACTTAAGTAGTATAGCATTAGCTACGGGGCTTACAGCTATATTTATTTACAATGTTATTATATCTTAATTTAGTTAATATCTAATTTGCTAACTATTTGCTGGCTTGTGATGTACAATTGCCTGTTTTGTTTTAAGATTTTGTGGTATAAATTGGTTTTTTTTTTTTGAGGAAGAGTATGAGTTTTTGTTTGTTATCTGGATTGGGTTTGCTAAGAAGGTTTAGAGGGTTGGTGTTGTTGAATATGTCTTGTTTGGTTTATAGAAGGGGTGGGCATGAGTTTAATATGTGTCTTATTGAAATATCACCTTGGCAAAACGGACAAGTTGGTATTGGATTGGGATTTAGGCAGTGTTGGTGGGTTATGTTTGTGTGTCTTAGTCGAACTCGTATTATTTTTGTTTGGTCGAGTCTGGTCCAATTTGGGTGAGATTGTTTGAGGTAATCGCATGTGTGTGAGGTATTCGTATTAATAGATTGGTACCATGGACTGCAGTTTATTATATTTTCTTTATTTTTAGTCGCAAGGTCGGCTTTAAGCTGTTTTTTTATATCAGTGGTATTTATGTTTGGGGTGAGGATAAGTGGCATATTGCTTGCTGACTTTGCAGCTTGATCGGCTAGTTCATTTCCTTTTATTCCTGAATGGCCAGGAATCCACATTATTTGAATATTAAGTGCATGTTGCGTTATTAGCGATAGTATTCTGCTGGGGTAAAAGTTGTTATTATTAGTGTTTCGGATTGAATCTATTGCTGATAGGGAGTCGGAACAGATAATAAATTTGCCTCTTCGGTTTTTGATAAGTTCTATTGCTTCTAGGATGGCGATTGTTTCGGAGGTGAGGACGGATGAATATGGAGGCAGTATGCCGTATTTCAAGATGCCTGTCTCCGTTGTAATGGCGAATGTTATTGTGTAATTAATTTTTGAACCGTCAGTGAATATGAAATTATGAGTTTTAAGGTTATTTTTTGTGTGTTCGTATAATTTTCTATATTGATCTGGAAATGTTTGATCTTTCTTATGGATTCTGAGTGATGTGTCTATTAGATTGGGGAGGGTCCATGATGGCCTGTCTTTATGAAGTTTTACTGGTTTGTAGGGTATGTTTAGTTTTAGGCCAAGCTTTATTATTCGGCCTATTATTGGTGTTTTTTTCTTTTTAGTTTTTTTTTTTTATGCTTAACGAACTTATGTATGTTTCATTTCTAAAGAGGGAGTATTTGATTCGTAAAATAGATTATTTATTGGTGTAGAGAGATAGGCTCCGAGGGCTAGACGGATTGCGGAGTTAAATGGTGTTTTTATTTTGTTAAAAATGTTTTTGGGAGCATGATCGTACAGAAACAAACCATACTCTAGTTTGGCTATAATTGTTGCTTTTGTGACATTAAGTAGTGTATGCGTGTTGCAATTAAATTTAAGACTAGATAGGCATTTTATTATTTTGCATGTGCAGTGGTGTTTTCTGCATATGTGGAGGTGTTGGCATTTGGATAGGGATAGCGATGCCCCTGAGTAGGAGCACCAATTTTCTATATCATTAAATAGGTTGTCTAAGCTGAAGTTTGTATTTGTGTTTTTGTTGAAATTTATTATAAGGAAGAAGTCGTCGGCGTATGCATTAAATTTAATTTCTTTATGTAGGGATAAGATGTTGGACAATTTGTTGAATGCTATGAGGAATAGTATCACGGATATGGGTGATCCTTGGGGGATTCCGTTGAATAGGGGTAATGGGTTTGAAGTATGCGGACCGACGCAGACAGTTATTTTTCTGTTACTCATGAAGTTTTTAATGTACTTTATTTTTTTGGGGCCCGTTTCCCATTCCTGCAATTGCTGGATTATGGAGTGCACACCTACTCGATCGAAGGCTCTTGAAAAATCAAGAGTGACGAGGGAGGTGAGCAACTGTTTCATTATTGTTGTACGTATTTGCTTCTTCTAACATGTTATCGATTTTCTTGTGTCCAGATTGTGTCCAGGTGTCCAGATTCAATTTTAAATGGCATGCTTCCATAAAATGTCTTCCTAATACTTCATCATGAGTCAAAGACTCATTATCAAATTAAAGTGTATTTAATTCAAATTTTTCATAATGTAACTGTTGCTAAGTATGTAAGTTAACACCACAAATGTGTTGATAAGAACATCTGGATCTGCACGCGCATCCGCTTGCGCAACACTCGTCAACAAAGGTATTGGCAATGACACTACAATAATTGAAATTCAATAATACAAATACAATAATTATTCTAGTGTCTTTGGTATTGGGGTCGCACGAGCGTCCGCTTGCGAAACATACGTTGAACCTGCATAACATAAAAGTGCAAAAGTGTAGCGTCTGCCCAATTTCCGTGAAAATCAGCGAGCCAGCGAGTTTTTGCAATCAATTAATAAAGACCTTACGGTCCTAACACAAAAAAAAATATTTTTTGTTAATTGAAACTCTTCTGGAGTTAATTGGCGCCCAAAGTTAAAAAGGGCTTGTGCGCGGTACTAAAGTCAAGTTAAGCAACGCGAAGTACGCGCAACCTGTAAGTGCACCCAATTGGCTGTCCTGGTTATTGTGATCACGTTCGAAGAAAGCTTTTCATCATATCCGTAGTGAACTGTGAAACCGAAAAAATCCCATAAGTGCACCCATTTGGCTGCCATGGATTAAAACGAACCGCCGCTGATAAACGCACCCAATTGGCTGCTTCAGCGAAGCAATCAAGTCCAAAAAGCAAGCGAACTCACTAACATCGGCCATTATAAAATCAAGACTCACCTTCCCAGATCCCACTTCGCCTTCCTCAAATCATTCACTGAGGGTAGAGAGTTCCAAGTTCGCTGCGGAACAGCGACCAGCACGCCTAGGCCGATAAGAGCCGGAGTACCCCAAGGCAGCGTTCTTGGACCAATACTGTACACACTCTACACAGCAGACCTTCCTATCACACCCTCCCGGAGCCTAACAGTGGCCACATATGCCGATGACACCGCCTTCCTAGCCTCCGCTTCAGACCCCCAAGAAGCATCAGCCATCATTCAAAGCCAGCTGGATGCCCTCGACCCATGGTTGAAACGATGGAACATTGCCGTGAACGCAGACAAATCCTCCCAAACCACTTTCTCCCTGCGCAGAGGACACTGCCCCCCAGTCACGCTCAACGGGGAAACTATTCCAACCTCAAGCTCCACGAAATACCTTGGATTGACTCTAGACCGGAGGCTCACTTGGCGCCCCCACCTAATCACCAAACGACACCAGGCTGACCTGCGCCTCAAGCAACTCCACTGGCTCATCGGGAAAAGGTCCAAACTTAGGGAAAACCTAAAACTCCTCCTGTACAAGGCCATCCTGAAGCCAATTTGGACTTATGGGATTCAGCTGTGGGGCACTGCCAGCGTCTCAAACCGCAACCGCATACAGCGCTTCCAGAACAAGTGCCTGAGACTAATCGCTGACGCTCACCCATACCATGAAAACTCCGTTATCCACAAGGAGCTTGGAATGCCATGGGTAGCAGAGGAGATCTCCCGCTTCAGCGAGAGATACGCTAAACGACTGGACAACCACCCTAACCATCTGGCTATAAACCTCCTGGACAACAGTGAAACCATCAGACGCCTCCAGAGGAAACACCCGCTTGATCTCCCCCACCTATAACCCACAACAATGAACCCCCGACCAATTTACAACTTTGTAATCCCTTAAGTTAATGCCCCCCACCCAAACATTTAATTATTGTCCCCATGGACAGATTTTAAATTAATAAATAGATCGATAAATAAAAAAAAAAAAAAAAACTAACATCGGCCTGCAGACGTTGGTCGCAGACCAGTTGTCTTCGGTGGTGCTGGAAGAGGTACCCCAGTAGATCAGCGAAAAGGAAGACTACCTACCAGCCAGTCCAGGATGTATTTTATAATGTAAATAGTATTAAGTGAAAGCAAAATCAAAAAGAAATAGATAATCAAGTGAAACAATTGAAATTTTAAAACAAAAGGAATAAACCTTAAAATAAAAATTAGGAAAAAGTCAATTTTAAATAATTAAAATCAAGCTGTTCATAAATAAACCCGCCAGTGTTACTGTTTAGATTGATTTATTGGTTAATTTCAGACACTTAATATTAATTAGTTCGACACCGATGCGTGCGTTTTCTCGCAGATCAAAAATGTGACTAACTTAAGCTTTGGCTGTACTCACGCCATACGATTAAACTAGCATAAGACGTAAACAAGTTACAGTTAGAAGGGAGTTAGAAGTTTGGAAAAGTACTGGGCAAGCTCGCGGACAATTACAGCGGTGCGATGCTTACATTGATTCCGCTGATAAGCTCCGCTGAAGCTGCAGACAAATGATAATGTAAACAAAGATAAAGGGTGACTTGTTCGCGCATACAGGGTGTCTCGTTCCCAAACATACCGGCCCCCCTGAACGGTTGTTGAGCAGAGAGGCAGTACAGCGAATTTGGCAATTGGGCGTTTGTATAATCCGTGAGCAGTCTTCACTGTAACGACTCGGACCTTGTTGTCGATTCCTGCGTGCACTGCGGTGAGGCGGCCAAGAATCCATTTAGAGGGCGGTAGATTGGGCTCCTTGAGTACTACCAGTGTGTCGATCTTCAGATTCTCGGTTTCCAGATGCTACTTTGTCCGCTCATGAAGAGATGTCAGGTATTCCATATGCCACCTTTTCCAAAAGCCTTGAACCATGGCTTGCAGCTGATTCCACCTCTCCAATCGATTGACTTGCATATCCAGACGACAGGGTTCAGGCAATGCAGTATACGGAGATCCAGTCAAAAAATGAGCAGGCGTCAGTGGATCCAAAGAATTATCCCCAGTTGGGCACAGCGGGCGTGAATTCAGGATAGCTTCAATTTGGGTTAGGACTGTAGAGAGCTCCTCAAACGTTAAAGCCTTTGATCCAAGTATCCGTTTCATATGGAGTTTAATTGAGCGAATTCCAGCTTCCCACATCCCTCCAAAATGGGGAGCAGACGGGGGTATAAAGTGCCAAGAAATCCCTTCATTGGCAAAGAATCCTGCTAGTTCCTCATCTTTGGCTTGTTGAATGGCCAGACGTCTCATGTCATCCAAAGTTTGCTTGCCTCCATGAAATGTAGTTCCGTTGTCCGAATACAGGTCAGTAGGCTTCTCTCGGCGGGCAATGAATCGTTGAAAGGCTGCGATGAAAGCCTGTGTAGTTAGCTCACTAACAACCTCGATGTGAAGTGCCTTTGTAGTGAGCACACGAAAATAGAAAACCATGCCTTTCCGATGCGTGGAGTTCTTCCTTTTGATTCCTTGATTGCGATCGGTCAAGCGTAGTCCAGCCCTGTGTGTTGAATGCAGCGGCTAGCTTGAACTCGAGGAATTGGTAGCTCTCCCATGATCTGGTTGCTTATGCCTTTTCGTTGAAGAAAACAGGATTTGCATTGGACGAGATTGCGGGCTCCCAGAATCCAGTACTGCTGACGAAGATTGGTGAACGTTGCATCAACTCCAGTGTGCAGATAGGAGACATGAAAATGTCGAACCAGCAATCCAGCTAGTGGTGTATCTTTAGGTATCAGAATCGGGTGCTTGGCGTTGTAGTTGAGTGTAGATTGCTCGATTCTCCCACCGACTCGCATTACTCCATAATCATCCAGAAACGGAGAAAACCGGATAAGATGCGATTTAGCGTTAAGCTGGCGTCGATTCTCTAGCTGCGCATATTCTCTGGCAAAGGATTTTTGTTGCACATGTCGAATAAGTCGGCGCTGTGCGTCCAGCAACTCTTCAGACGTAAGGAATGGTGCCGAATTCCTATGATGAGATCGAAGAGTGTGAATAAAGCGATGACAGTAGCTAGATACCCTTATAAGACGTGTCCAGGTTGAGAATTTGTGGATGAGTAACTCGTGTATACTTTCATCAGGAAAGTTATGTAGAGTCGTGGGCTTTATGGCTCGTTCCTCGGTGTTGACATCGAAACTTGAAGATACGCTGAACTTGCTTGTAGAAGGTGGCCACTCAGAGGTGGGTGTGGCCAGCCAGGACGGACCTTTCCACCACAGTCGATGCTCCAGAAGCTTTGACGGATGAAGTCCTCGGGAAGCACAATCAGCAGGATTGTCTTCCGTGCAGCTACGGGGAAAGTCGCTCAATATCTCAGAAGTTCGTTTGCAGGCGTAGGTGTTCCATCGTCGAGGGGGAGCTGAAAGCCAGTGTAGCACAATTTCTGAATCTGTCCAGCAGCTCGTGCTGAAAAGAGGAATTGTTAGTGAGGTTTTGACAATAGAAAGCAATCGAGATAGAAGTAACGCAGCGTTTAGCTCCAAACGTGGAATTGATACGGGCTTGATCGGGGCCACCCGTGTTTTGGCGGCAACCAGAGTTACTTGAAAGCTGCATCCAACTGCAACTCGAGCGTAAACTACCGCACCGTAGGCGTGTGAGGATGCGTCGGCGAATCCGTGTAGTTGAACATCTCGAAATGGTGGCGCAATATACCGTGGTACTTGGCATTGCGTAAGTGCTGGCAAATCCTCTACTAAGGCTCTCCAGCGCGTACGTAGACTTTCAGGAATGGGGTCGCCCCACTGCAGGACACTTGTCCAGCTTTCTTGGAAGATTAGCTTGAGTAGAACTGTGACCGGCGCTACCAGTCCAAGCGGATCATAAATTCTTGATAACTGAGACAAGAGTTCTCTTTTCGTCGGAGAAATGGTCGCATCGCATCCCTTAAGGTTGAGATACAGAACGTCCTTCAGAGGGTTCCATTGGATACCAAGAACTTTGACAGGTGAATCCGCAGCTGATTTGTTGAGGAGCTAGATAGGTTCAAAACATCTATCTTCATCTGGTAATGATTTCAGAAGACGCTAACTATTAGAGCTCCATTTGCGTAGCTTGAATTTTCCCTTATCCAAGAGGGCTATAAGCTAGTCCTTGAGAATCATAAGCTCCTCGAATGTGTTGGCGCCTGTAGGGATATCGTCCACATAGGCATCGTGCAGAAGAGCGTGAGCTGCTGCAGGGTATTCATGGCCATGATCGTCGGCAAGTTGCTTTAGAACTCGAACAGCCAGAAATGGTGACGGTGCCAATCCGTAGGTAACCGTCAGCAGGCGAAAATGAAGCAGGTTCATTCTCAGTCTTGCGCCAAACAATGCGCTGAAAATTGGTGTGTGGCTTAAAGATTTTAATGCCTCGAAACATCTTTTCGACATCTGCGCATAGAACATATTGGTGCTGCCGGAAGCGTAGACAAACGCCAAGGAGAATCGGTGGACCAATATGTAGTCTGTCATTGAGCGATACTCCAGAGCTGTCCTTTCCTGATCCATCAAAAACTACACGACATTTGGTAGTCAGACTGTCCGGTTTGATGACAGCGTGGTGCGGCAAATAGAAGCAGGTGTCTGTGGACTCCTCAACCTGAGCCGAGGTCAGTTGTTCCATATGTCCACGTTGCAAGTAGTCGTCCAGGAAAGCTTCGTACTGCTGCTTCAATTCTGGATACCGACGAAATTTGCGTTCCAGCGAGAAGAAGCGATTGATGGCCTGGGGCAAGGTCGAACCAATAGGCGGTGCCTTCTCCTTGAAGGGATACTCGACGACGTACAGACGTACACCCCGTCCGTCGAGCGCTTGTGTGTGGCAGCAAAATGACGCTCTGTGGGATCGCTGGCGTCCAGGAGAGCCTGGTTAGGCTGAATGCTGTCCATCTCCATGAATGAACGAACCATCGTGTCTAGGTCCGCGTGATGAGTAACCGTAGAAGTAGGGTGATCATCGAATGCAGAGTAAGAGCCTGCAAGAATCCAACCAAATACAGTATTGAGAGCGATAGGAAAGTCGTTACCAAAGTGTTTCTGATCTCCTGTGTATAGAGACCAAAGTTGATCCGATCCAACAATGACATCGATTGCTCCAGGTGTGCAGAACGTTGGGTCTTCCGTTGGCAGACCTTGCAGATTTGCCTCCACATAGAGGATGAGGTTTCAATAACTTGGGCAGGAAGTGATGACGTCAGCGAGTTGAGAATGAACGAGACCAATTCGACAGTTTGGCCCGAAGGACGAGAGCGCAGCTTGATATGTGCGCGTCCTCGGGTAACGCCCGCGCTGTTGGCGGCGAGACCGTGCGTGCGTTCGACGCACGCCTATTCGCTGAACAAATGATTCTGATGCAAAGGTTATTGTAGATCCAGTGTCCAGGAGCAGCCTGCAGGTTGTAGTGTTTCCCCAGGCGTCGATGACGTCAGCAAGGATAGTTGGCAACAGAGTCTGAGAACCAGCCGCCGGAATATTCTCCAGAGTATGATGCGTAAAGTTGTTTTCCGCGGGAGTCTCGCTTCCCAAGCGATGACCTTCTCGAGCATGTGAGACTGCTGGTCGATCGCGGCTGTCAACACTTGCTGTGTCAATGTTGTTGCCATTTTGAATTGGCTGCGACGAGCCATGAACCAAAGTATGATGCTTGCGGCGGCAGATCCGACAAGTATGCCTCGATGTACAGTTGCCCACCATATGAGCCGGGCTGAGGCAATTAAAACAGAGCTTTCTTGATTTGAGGAAGTCTCGGCGAGATGCAATGTCGAGTGCGATGAATTGAGGACACTTAAACAGTTGGTGATTCTGCTGCCACGATGTGCACTTCGGCTCTTCCCGTCTTGGATGCGTGTCTGCGTGGTGCGTTGTAGCTGCGCGTCGAGCTTGGGTTGATCGAGTTAAGTTAAAAGCCTCCAACGTATCGCAGCGTGATGTAAGAAATTTCAAGAATCGGTTTATGGTCACACCTTTTTCCTCGGACTCTGCCCACTGAGCACAGGTTTGGCGGGTATCGCTATCTAATTTTGAAAGTAAAATGAAAATTAGCCAGGGATCACTCTCTTCGCAATTAAGAGCTCGTAGACCACAAATAACTTCGTCTGCACCATCGGCAATTTTCCACACTGTGCCGATGTTTGAATTTATAGCACTCGGAAGGCTCATGAAACTGTATAGGAACGATCGAATAATTAGCGATTGTTTGTTATATCGCTGTTCCAGCCGATCCCATGCTTCCCGATAGTTGTCATTAGTAACTGGAATATGTTTAATTAATGCAAGCGCGTCTCCGACAAGGTACGATTTTAAATAATGAAATCGTTGGCAATCCGTCAGGCTCGAATTGGAAGCAATCGATCCAATAAACATGTCCGAAAAATGTTTCCAGTCCTCATAATTTCCAGAAAAAGTCGGAAGTTTAATTCGCTCGAACTGAAAATCGACATGACTTCTCTGGGATGTGTCTGCGGCTTGAACTGTGGCATCAATACTGTTTGAGGTGACATCCCGTCTCAACTCCTCCAAAGTATTGCTGAGAATAGCGTGTGTAGCATAATGTTTGTCCTCATATGCGTCAAAATCCTCGTCAGGGTTCTCCCAATCGGCTTCCGATTTAAATGCATACAGCTCTTCCGAGAGCCGTACGAACCGCAAATAATTTTCCTGTAGTTACGCCAGGCGGACAACTATTGTTTGCACTGAATGAATGTCATCAACAAATTTTAAGGCATTATTATGCGCACGAGTAATTTGGCTTTTGCAGAAGCCCCGTTGTTGAATCACACTCCGCATGGTGGTCGAAAGAAGGGATCGATTCTATACGATGTAGGAATCTATAGATCACCGTTTGCCAAAAGGCCAATAATCAAAATCAAATGCCCGAAAGAAACGCAGTTCCGGTAATCCGGCTCGAAGGACCAGTTTTTTTAATGTTCATAAATAAACCCGCCAGTGTTACTGTTTAGTTTGATTTATTGGTTAATTTCAGACACTTAATATTAATTAGTTCGACACCGTTGCGTACGTTTTCTCGCAGATCAAAAATGTGACTAACTTAAGCTTTGGCTGTACTCACGCCATACGATTAAACTAGCATAAGACGTAAACAAGTTACAGTTAGAAGGGAGTTAGAAGTTTGGAAAAGTACTGGGCAAGCTCGCGGACAATTACAGCGGTGCGATGCTTACATTGATTCCGCTGATAAGCTCCGCTGAAGCTGCAGACAAATGATAATGTAAACAAAGATAAAGGGTGACTTGTTCGCGCATACAGGGTGTCTCGTTCGCAAACACAAGCATTTAAAAAAAAAACTTTCTAAAACCTTAAAAAACCAAATTTTTTTCATTAATTAAAAACAATTAATAGAAATTACAAATTTTAAATTTTTTTTTAAAATAGGAACGTATAAAAATCATTATCATATGCGAAGCAATCGAAACCTACAATATCATTATTTTTTCATTTTTGCCAATTCCGCTCACTTATTTTTGATACTGAAACTAAAATTTAAAAAAAGAAAAAATGACTAATCCAAATAACCTTGTAAGACCCCCATTTTGAACGAACCTGCAAGCCAGCAGCAGAATCAAGTCCATCACATCAATATGGCTAGTCTGCAGGGTGAAATACGGGAAATGGTACAGAGAATGATAGAGGATAGGTTAAACTCAGGGGTCCCTCAATTAGTGGACCAACCAGTAAACATCGAGGGGAACTGGAAAGAATTCCAGATGTAGCAAAGTGCCTTAGGGAATTTTCAGGACAAGCAGGAGAATTCAGTTCTTGGAAAAAAAAAGTCTAGAAAGAATCTTTCAAATTTTACTCAACAACAGCCGGCTCACCTAGGTACTAAGGGATTCTTAACATCATCAGGAAAGGATCGTCTCTTAAACTGGACGGCTATCTCGAAATGCTTGACGACTCATTACGCTGACAAACGAGATGTCACTACACTCGAGGACCAAATGACGTCCCTAATACAGGGAAACCAGTCGGTATTATAATTTTATCAACGCGTCTATACTCACTTTTCGCTAATTTTTAATAAAATTACCTGTATGGAAATGAGCAGAGATTCAATGGATCTTTTTGCTAAGTCTTACCGAGACAAGGCTTTGGACACCTTTGTTAGAAGTCTCAACGGCGATTTACCAAGATTATTGGGATTCAGAGAACCAGATGACGATGATGATGAACCAGATGATCGGCTCTCCAGTTATGTGAGGCTTTAGAAAATCAAAAGTTCAGAACCAATTACGCCAATAATATTCAGGCCAGTTCGAGAAAATTCAACAGTCCTCCTGGACCAGCACCACCCTTGCCAAGAAGAAACATACAACCAAACTCACAAACATCTAGGCAACAGTTCTTTCCCCAATTGGCCTATATGTCACAAACTCCTCGATGGGCTTATAACCCACCACAGCAAAAACAGCAATATTACAGAAGTAGTAACCAACCACAGGGAAACCACTTCTTGGCACCCCCTCCACGCCCATCAAAGTAAGCAGACAACACGCATAAACTACATGAACAGACCTTTTAACGACACCATAACTAAAAGACCATTGGCACAGCAGACATTTGGACAGACTGACAAAAGTCAAAGGAACTTCCATGTGACAACTGAGGACGAACAGCAATACCTGGAAAACGCAGAACAATATGTGTCTAAAGTTGAGGGCAGTGAGGCACAAGAATATGATCAAGAACAGGAGCTAGAAAACAACGAACCATTGGAAGCCGACTTCGTTGATCTTTATTTTTTGAAAGTAACATCCTCCTCCTTACCTTATATAAACTGTAGAATCGGTTAGCGAGGAATGATCGAAATACTGACAGACACAGGCTCCTATAAAAATTATATACACCCAAAAACTGCAACAAATCAAAAAAAAAAAATTAAAAACCTTTTCATGTAAGATCTGTTGGTGGCACCGTTTTAGTGACTCACCACGTAATAGCCACGTTCAGGTTCAAAAACAGTAACCTCAAATTTTTTCGTCTTGCCAGCACTCGAGTCCTTTGAGGCGCTGATAGAAAATGGCAAAATAAGAGAAATAGGAAGTAGTAAGTAAACAATATCCGACTAAAACACGCCAATAACACTATAAAATAAATTATGAAAAATATCTGCTCAGAATTCCCAAAACTGTTCAGCGACCCAAACCAAAAATTAACGTTTATAACAACAGTGGTAGCAACGATTAGAAGTACTAACACCGACCCTATTTACTCAAGACACTATCTTTATCACTCAGGAAAGAAGAAGGGAAACAAATACAGGAGTTACTCGAAAATAGAGTCATAAGACCATCACGATCGCCCTACAACTCACCTCCATATCGTTGCTACCACTTTTGTTGTAAACGTTAATTTTTCGTCGTACCCAAAAAAAATTGACAGTGGAGATTGATTATAGAATCATTTGTCCTTGCACAGTTAGGAAAAAACAGGTTCTTTTCCGTTATAGATTTAAAAAGAGGTTTCCATTAGATTCCCTTAAGGAAATCAGACATACAGAAAACTGCTTTTTGAGTAAATATGAGTTTACGAGATTACCATTTGGTAACGCTCAAAAACGCCCCCTATTTATTTCAAAGAGCTCTAGGAGATATACTTGGAGACAACGTCGGTTTAAGATGCTTCGTCTATATAGACGACATCTTCTTATTTAGCAAAACAGAAGAATAGCATGAAAGCGACATTAGTAAAATTTTCCGAACTTTAGAAGAGGCAAATATGAAGGTTCAGTTGGACAAGTGCGAATTTTTCAAAAAAGAGGTAGAATTGGATTTTTTATAGCAGATGTGGAATTAAAACAAATCCAGAAAAAGTAAGAGCTGTCGCAGAATCCCTATTCCCTAGACACTTAAAGACCTTCGATCCTTTGGGACTTTCAGGTTTTATAGGCGTTTCATTAAAGACTACGCAAAACTGGCTAAATCCCTTTCAGCCCTTTTAAGAGGGGAGGAGGGCCGAGGCCAAATCTCCAAGACTGCTTCAAGCAAAACTATTATAAGTCTCGATGATAATGCAAGCTAAAGAAAACTCTTGCATCTGAGGAAGTTATGGTAATTCACCCTGACTTTAAAAAGGAATTCCAACTGACAACGGACGCCTCAGACTATGCAATAGGAGCAGTATTGTCCCAAAAAGATAGACCCATAATGTTTATTTCAAGAACTCTGAGTAAATCCGAGGAGCACTACGCTCCAAACAAAAAGGAGATACTTGCCATCATATGGGCGGTACAGACACTCCGCAATTACCTTTACGGTTCCACTAAAGTAAAGATTTTTACAGACCACGAATCACTCACGTATGCCACAAGACTCAAAAGTAGGAATGACCAAATGAAGCGCTGGAAAGCAACCCTTGAAGAATATAATCATGAACTTTTACACAAGGGAAGTCAAAGTAGTAGCAGACGCATTAAGTACCCATTAACCACCCGTTCAAAGAAACGATGAACTAAACACCCTCACCACAACAGTTCACAGTAGTAACAGCCCGCCAGAAAAACTAATTTCAATGGCTACAGAGCCACTAAACGTCTTTAAGAATCAAAAATAATGAAAATATGAAACCAGCCCTCTTATAAATTTGAAATAATTTTTCCAAGCTTCATAGCCATACCATAGAGGATCCCTCATTCGATTTTGAAAAACTTGTTGAAATCTTAAAAAAACGACTAAGCCCTTCTGGACTTCACTCGGACGAAGAAATATACCCGCAGCATTTTAGTAAATTCAGGACCAGATTTTCATCAAAAATAGTAACTGACCTAAAAAGCTCATCGTAGCGCAACAGAAAATAAACAGCAAATATTAGAAAACTTTTATTTCCCACAAATAAGAGCTAAAATTGAGAAAATCGTAAAAGTATGTAGCGTCTGTAAATAACACAAATTTGAGAGACATCTGAAATAAACCCGAAATACAGAGAACACCTATACCCCAATATCCAGGTCATATTGTCTACATCGACCTTTACTTGACCTGTAAACAAGTTGTCCTAACCGCGATTGATAAATTTTCTAAATATGTGCAAGCGAAAATCGTAAAATCTAGGGCGACCCAACATGTAAAACAACCTCTAAAGGAAGTACTAAGGAATTTTGGTATACCAAAAATCGTGGTAATAGATAACGAAAAATCGCTATGTTCAGGTCCAATAATGAGAATGATGCAGGAGAAATATAATATAGAAGTGTTCAAAACTCCACCCTACCATTCAACCTTAGCTGAAATCATGATATGTCAAAAGGCAGAAAAACTCAATAGCTCCATAAGAGATCTTATAGGCAGATCTATAATTAAATAAAATTTTTCTATTCACTCTACTACTAACAGAAAACCAGTCGATCTATTTTTTGGTAGAAAGGTAGCAAATGATCCTAACCTACAACAAGCAGAAAGACAAGAAACCATTAAAAAAATAATAAATAAACAGGAGAAAGATTTAGAATTCCACAACGAAACAAAAGACTTTGCAAAAACCTATAAGGCCGGTGACGAACTTTACGTAAAGAACGACAAAAGAATGAGAACAAAGCTGGCATCTAGATACAAGAAGGAAATAGTAAAAGAGGACAGGAACACAACTGTTTTGGTAGAAACAGGAAGAGTTATTTACAAAGGACTAATACGAAACTGAAACTTCATTTACAGGTTCTTACTGGCTGCATGCGCAGCTTAAGTACAAATACACCAATTCCGAAATAGTAACGCTGAAGACTGGACTAGCAAAAGTACAGACAGAAACTTTTCGATTAATTCATGTGATTGATCTAAAACAATACCAGAACACTCTTGAAAAAATCAACGCCACAGCAAAAACCAAACTAAAATCATATGACCCAATACTACCGTTTATCATGGAGGAAGTTAAGAAATCCCAAACATTAATCGACAATCTAAGAGTTAAGAATAAGAAGAAAGGGCACATCGAAATGTTAGCCGGATCTCCAGATAGAAGGGATATAATACAGGAGAAGATTAACGGAGTATTGACAAATAATAATAACCAAGTCATTTTAAACAGAGCCATAATAAAAAAGATAAATAACATTACTCAAGTTACCAATAGCATTACCAACAGTCTAAAATATGAGGGAAATGAGACATGAGCACCACCCTTATGTTCCAGACCCAAATGCTAAAGGAAGAAATGCTAAATCTCAACCATGCGGTGCAATGGGCAAAAGCCGAAATAACCTGTCCTCTGATATTAGGTGGTGAGGAAATTAGACAGATAAAGAAGATACTAGAAACAGATCGAATGCCATATGTCAATTTCGAAGAAGCACTGCATATAGCGGAGATAAGTATAGCGAGGAATGATCCAATGTTAATATACGTCATAAAAATTCAAATAACAAATTCCGAACTTTGCAGCGAGATATTGATTAAGCCAATTAGAATCGAACAATATGTGAATAAAATAAAAAGCGAAAATATAATTAAATGTAAGGAAAAACTTTTCTTAAAAATTGTAAACTGTAATAAAAAACAATGAAATAACCATCTGTAAATATAGAAATATAAGAGAAATAAGCAATTCGCCCTGCCTACCAAACTTACTAAAAGGGAAACCTGCCAACTGCACCAGAACAAATAACCAACACGTCCCACTGGCACAATAAATATTGACGGGAGGACCACCAACCTCAATGGTATGTTCCTCGTAACCTACAACAATTCCACCATAGAATCAAAGGGTCAAAAATTCGAAGCAAGTATGCCGTCTACTCCAAACCAATGCCAGCAATCTTGCTACCTGAAGTGACCATAACCCAAGTCGAAGAGAAATTATCATTGGAGACGATAAGTTTACTGAAGACGACATCACACCTGGTCGACATATCTTTATTATATCATTATTACCATTATTATTATTACCATCATTATCATCTTGGCCCTAATACGAATGACGATCAAGACGAGTTGAAAGATCAACATTGCCGAAACTCCTGTCATAATCAACGTACCCAACCAGAACAGGGACGTTCGTTTTTGAAGGTGGAAGAGTTAACACCACAAATGTTTTGATAAGAAAATTTGCAGCTGCACGCGTATCCGCGTGCGCAACACTCGTCAACAAAGATATTGGGGTCGCACGAGCGTCCGCTTGCGAAACATACGTTGCACCTGCATAACATAAAAGTGCAGACGTAGCGTCTGCCCATTTTCCGTGAGAATCAGCGTGTGCAGCAAAAATCAAAACAGAGCAGCGCTGACGCCAGTAGCATAGGTGGGCAGACGAAGTTAGGTAGGGACAAATTTGTCAAACTAAAATCAGTTCTGTTTTTGCGATTAATTAATAAAGACATCATGGTCCTAACACTAAATAAAAAATATATTTTTTTTTAATAATTTCAACTCTCTTTGGAGTTAACTTATATAAATATTTAATTTGTATTTAATTATGCGTTTTTCTTTATTTTCGTTTATATTTTTTTCCGTTATTTCAGTTTACCAGCATTAAACAGATATGGAAAACATCTAAAAGCATTTCAGGGAATGCTTACAAAGGCATTTCTGGAAATGAATCCAGGGAGTGCATTCTTAAAGTTGGAGTCGATGGTAGGGCCTTATCGATAGGGTAACGCAACAGGGCGATGATTTTGGTGGGGCCACCCACCCTTCCGATTCGCTCCGGAATAACTTTTAAATGGCCTGAATCCTGTCCCAGACATTACATTGTAAGTCCGGAAAATAAATATTTGAAACCAGTCTGCCGTAACATCGCCGTTTAAATTCACCTACATATATTTTAGAACTTACTCGTGCCGTTCAACTTTGGGTCGCGAAAATTTGGTTTGCCTGACAGGGGAAACAACAAACACCCACGTTTGGTTGCACGTCCCTTCTGATCCCTTGAAGCTCCTATGGATTAGGTGACCCTAGGTATGTAAATACGTCCATTGTAGTGCCAAAGACACTAGAAAGACACTAACAAGACACTAACAAGATGCGTAACGGTCATACATTGGTTTTGCACTATGCAGCCACTTTTTTAATGAGGGCCAGAAAACGAATTTACATATTTTGGAGTTTTGGATAGTTTCGTATCAATATGATGAAATAAAAATGTTTCTTTTTTTAAGTTTTGTAATATTAATTTGCTATAATCACCGCTCGAATTAGCTACCGTTTACATATTTGTATTTATGTTAATAATTAATTATATGTAATATATATAAAAACCAGGGAACACACCACAGGGAGGGCATTAAAATTGTAACGGCGTCCAATATATGACCATCGAGTTTATTTTTCACTACTTATCGCAATTACTATTTGCGCGTATATTTCCGTACTTTACTATTGCAATAAAACGACAAAATGCAATGTAAATTATTATGACTACTGTAATTATAAACATAAATTTTACAAAAACGTGTCATTGAGAAAAAAATATTTCATAAAAATAATACGTAGAAGAAAATAAAAATTTATAAAATAAATAAAAATATCATAACTGTTAATTGCAAAAGTCATATCTTGAGGAAGCGCGTACACGAGCACTCAACAATCATTGCCCTTTTAATTTTTCTCACGTCGCAAGCTGAATACTCAAATAACAAAATTTATGTTGTAAAATTATGAACATAGATTCGGCTATTAATATATTTAATAATTATAACGTTAAGACAATTTATGGTGCCAATTGATCAAAATTCATACATATTTAAAGTCTAAGAACTGAAGGGCATATTTTGTCAAATTTACAATGCACAATAAGTTGAATTGTAGTCAAACGGCGTTAGCTGCTATCCTGGAACGCAGTAGTACTAAAGTTGTAAGGGACAGTCTTCTTATGAAGATTAGGTTGGAGAGTTTACTTCCTCTCTAATCACCGGCCTTGTGGTTCGGCAATTATGTCAATAATAAAACAAGGATTTACGGCAATGCCGGAGCTATGTTATATTGATGAAGAGTACGCTTTCGCATCTTAGACAGAACTGAAGTACAAAATATATTGAAACATTAGTCTACCCTAGCTCCAATGCATCACGCCATAAAATCGTGGTCGGCATGCCGACTCAGGATTTCATGTATTGCAATTCGGCACTCTGGACATGGCGGGGTGCTGATCATCTTGAACGTGTCAGCATGGTTTGTGTCAATCTAATTAGTTGCTAGGGATTTATTTATGTAAAACTACTTAATTGTTAACTACCTCCCTCCTCAGATTTAAGGCCGTCCTCGGTTGTATTAAGCTTATCAATCGCCCGCTGTATCTTGATGAAGGCTTGTTTTCTCCTTAATGCCAAAAAAAAGATGAATGAATCAATCAGACCGATGTTCAGGATCACTCCGGCCACGAACCAAAGTTTGGGGTAGCCCGCGCCGTCAAGCTCGTAATTGAAACCTTGGATGAAGCGTATATTGTTGTTGCTCATGCGGTGTAGAAAGGGTATGCTCAGTACTGGGTCATGGCCGACAATGTTTAGTAGTGGGGATCGTACTATGCCAGGCTGCTTGCGCAATGTTTTTTGCAGATTTACGAACTCCGTTCCATTGATGGTGGCTAAACGGTCGAAGGTTACCTGGGTGCGTTCCTTTGACGAGCACCTCTGGGCCGCCTCGCTGATTATAACGACGCCTTCATACACCTGACTTTGTCTCTAGGATGAGCTATTAGTATATGGATTATGTCATCGGATTGGAGGACCTTAATTCTAGCGGGTTCTAATAAACTAACTATTGGAATATCTTGTTCAATGAGTGACTTCAGATCGGCATGATCAAGGATTGTTGGATTTACTACAATAGTTTACCTTTCGCCAATGTTACAGTGAGAATTAAATTTTGTATTTACGTTGTCAGCATTCTATTTCTCAGTAGAAGTGCCTCGTACAAATGTGGGGTGTCAACAAAGTCGTTCTTTCGGTCTTTTATAATTATATTAATGGTATCAATTAATTTGTTTATATGTTTTTGGGTTTCTGAATTTATGGTAATCTGCCTGGAATTTGAGTCCACTAGCTGATTTTCAAAAAATCCGATGCGTCAGGAGTTCCCGCAACCACTTTAAGGGCTGTCCCCAAGAAATCTAACCTTCTTGCAATTTTATGGCCGGAGAACAAGATTCTCAGATGATCTGTATCGACATCTAGTAACTTGCGCATATGCGACTGAGAAAAGGACTCGGTCAATTTTTCTGTCTCATCTACCATACTAGTGAATTCGGAAAGGTGTTCACGTGCCTCTGGTAGTCACGGTGCTCAAACACATTTCTGTCTACGACTGAGATGTATTTGGCGTGAGAAAAGTCAGTGATCCCTGCATTTGCCACTGCTAGGGGCTATGAGCGTTGTGAGGGCGAACATGCAATCCAAACGTAGAGTGAGACCACGTTTTAACCTAAATCTGGCTTACTATTAAAAATATGGCTTACTTGCAAAATATAAGTGAGGCGCCTACTTGAGGTTGTCCTTACGGACCACCCTCCCTTCAATGAAAACATACGTTCCCAGGTCTGCCTGCACTTTTTTAACCTTTTATTGTTTTTGACAAATACCTCTTCTCCTACCTCATAGACACTGTTTCTCCTAGATGGGTTGCATCTTTCAATGTTGTTCTGCTGGACTTTTATCAACCGGTCCTAAATGTCTAGGCAGCGACCATCGGACCCCGTGTGGAGAATATCAACCGGTTTCTTATGAGTGACCGAGTGTAGGGTACTGTCATATTTTACAGTTGCTCTCAAGATTAGTTCTACAGTATCGCTGATTTCTTTCTCTAGTTTAAGACACCTGGCGATTTCCGTCAACGTGCTGTGGAACTGTTCCACCTGACCGTTTGACGAGCTATGTAGAGGGTCTGCTTTCACAATGTCTATTATTATTAAGTGGGTTTGTATGTATACTGCGACCCAGTCGGATCTATTGTACTACCTCTTTATGACTCAAAGATCCCCCTGAAGTCCAATGCACTGTATAAATGCCAGAATTTTATTGGGGTTCAGGGCTGCAATTGTTTCCCGTGGGACTACATACATGCCTAGGAGTCTGTTCCTCCTGATGGAAAGCGCCATGCAGTCACATATAATATGTGCAGAGCTCTCCTCCTCCGTGCAGCAGAAGCGACAGAGTTTACTGTCTGCAATGCCAATCTTGTCCAAATGGCTGTGAAGTCGGCAATGCCCCGTAAGAAGGCCAGTCAAAATGCGCACGGTGTTTTTCCCGTGTGTCATTAAGGAACTGAACCTTTTATGGTTATATTCACGGAGGAGAATCTTAGACTGCCTAAGACCTGGTAGGTGTTCTCAGAAGGACAAACGTTTTTCTTCCTCTAGTGACTTTAGTAAGCCCCGTACTCTGTGGTGACCAACACCACAGAAGGGTTCGGGCCCAATTAGACGGTTCTCTGCCCCTTTCCTGGCTAGGTTGTCCGCTAGCTCATTTCCCGGGATGTTGTTGTGTCCCGGGACCCACCTTATTGTGAATTTGTTGACAGCTCCTAGTTTGTCTAGGGCTGTCCTCACTTCATTTACTAGCTTAGATGTTATCTTAGCTTTGCTGAGCGCCTTTATGGCTGCTTGACTATCAAACAGTATGGCAATGTCCTTGCCATGATAGTTCCTTTGCAGATTATACTCCGCACAGCGTCCAATAGCACAGAATTCAGCTTGAAAAATGCTGGTGTTTCTGCCCAAAGATTCGCGGTATTTCAACCTGGGGCCAACAAAACCCAGCCCACTACGCTCGTTGGTGAGGGATCCGTCTGTATACCACTGTATTTTCCCTTGGGATGTCCAACTGTTTTTATTACTGAGATGAGTACTGAAGTTCTGAGCGAACCTATGCTCAGCTGGCATCTCATCCCTTGGTTGCATTAGCAAAGGGATATCCCTTTTAGGCTTTCGGCATCCTTACTTGTGAGGTTGCAGTCATTTCCTGCTCCCTCACTTCTTATTAGGGTGGCTTTCCGTTTCATTTTAATGACGATATGAAGTGGCGTCACCTCTATTAGTACTTCTAGGGCAGCAGTGGGACAGGTACGCATTGCTCCTGTCTTGCATACGCAGGCCATTCTTTGCAGCTTGTGAAGTTTCACCTTAGTGGTGCTAAGGCGTGCAGTATCATCCCAGGCTATTGACCCGTAGGTCAGGCATACGTCGTCTACTCCCTCTATTACTATAGGAGGTGGTTCGGACTGCGCCTTGTTGAGTGAGCTAGTGGTACCAGCGGAGGCTGCATCCCGCTTAGCGGCAGTGACTGGTACTGGGCTGGTCATACAGATCGCCAATATCATTGCCTACTTGTTTGTCGACTGAGAGATGCGCAAGTTGCCGCCATATCTAGGTTCTGAAGACGACGGGTTTTCCCCTTGTTTGCCGATATATGATTTAGATTTTTTCCTAACTAAGGCTCTTTTACTAAAAGCCATATTTGGTGTAGTATGTGCCTATGTAATATTAAAGAACATTTAAGTATAATAGCATACCAACATATAGAAGCACTTTGTTGCTATGTTTATATTTATGTTTATGCAAGCAATAAGGCCCAGGGCGGATGTAACCTGATCGTCCACTTGAAGGCTACAAAGTATAAGTGCATGGTCAGCATTACCACGCCGACCAAATGCTAAATACATAAGTGCATAGTTCGCCCTATCGATAAGCCTAAATATATAAGATATATATAAGAAAGCCGCTCCGCCGCTGACGTATCCGGCAGCGCAGCTACGCAGCTTAGCCTAAGACGAAAGATATTTTAAAACTCACAGAACAGACACGATCAAGACGTTGAACTGGCAGAACCATTTCTGCCCAACTAAATTTAAATAAAAATATTAAATAAAACCTCAGTCAGCCTGACGGCTGCAATAAAAACCCAAAAGACTATAATATTGATGGCGACTCATTACATTGGTCCAACACTGACATACGCCATCCAAGTGTGGGGAACAGCCTCTTACACTCAGCTCAATAGGCTTAGAGTAATACAATCGCGAGCGGCACGACATGCATCTGGGCTACCCTGGTATGTGAGCAACAGAGTTATTGAAAGGGACTTAAAAGTTTTCCCATTGGCAGACTAAATAAACTTCCACAGCAGCCGATATGCCGACAGACTTATCGCCCACCCGAACACGTTGGCGAATGATCTTGTCGACCCTATTTCCCTCCGACGTCTGAAGAGAATACATCCCCATGAACTCCTTACTCCTTAGATAGTATAATCTCTCCACGGTACATTTGTATACACTATAATTAAGGAACAGAATCCTTAATATCTTTTCAGCTACACATTAGGTTTCGTCCAGAAGGAACTAAACGATTCCTACTGACTAATGAATAATAACAAATGATCTGTTAAGTTGAAAAAAAAAATTTTTCCTCTCAGTCTCCGGAGAAGCACGAGACTTTAGATTTATTTTTTGAGAGCGCTGCGGGGCAGCACATTGGAGGCTCGAGAGAACCGCAGTAGCCAATGATTCATCAGCCGCTGCAGTTTCACTTAAATATTTCATACTGTAAGTATGTAACAAATCACCAGGGCTCTATCCAAAACTTGAATCCTGGGATAGAAAGGCTTTGAGCTCACCGATTAGAATTTCTATTATGGCCGGAAACGCTCGCTTCTGGTATTTGCGGGTTGACCGCTTCCGAAGGCGGTCGGCTGTCTAATCTGTGTCATAGTGGAGCCTAATTCCATAGATGCTTTGCTATTTTTTCCCTTGGCTCTCGTGAGCGGTTTTTTTTTCCCTGCTCATAGGTGAGTTCCTTGGCATAGGTAATGCGTTCTAGTGCCGGTAGTATTATCCCTCTCAAGACCTGAGACCTGCAATGAACGCATGGAGGGCATCTGTAACCTCAGTATTAAATAAAATAGCACTGTCCGGTTCGTGTGTCGAAACGATCTTATTTGTTATAAATGTCAACCGTTTCTCTACATCGTCGTAATACTGCATCAGGCTAAGTTTGCATTGCCTGACCGTCTCAAGTCCCTGCCGAAGAACAAGCAGTGACGTTTTGTCCGCGTAGGTGCAGTCCAATCGAGCAATTATTGCAACGAAATTTAAGACTGTGGTTTGGGCAACTAGTAGCCCTCATGCCGATCACCTGATTTTATTTTGGATGATAGAGGCGGCTTGGTAATGCTCCTCACTGCCATGATATGGCTTGAAGATTTCGTATGCGTCTACGCATCATCCTGGTCTCCTGGATGTCAAGCTTGACTTCCCATCTTCCCATTTTTTGTAGGCCTCCACTTGCGGTGTTTCTACACGCAAACTTTGCATCTGTTGTTCAACCTCCTCTAATTGTGTTTTAAACACCTGAGTCACCTGTTTGACGGCTCTAGATATTATTGCCTATAGCTGCCTATATATAGGCAGCGTCCATGTCTGTAAAGTTATTTGTCGTAGGTCGAAAGCCTTCTAAGTCCCACCCGTCGTCACTAATTGACTACTCATTGACTAATGGTTGGCACGAAACAAATATATTCTTGCCGAGTACAAATGATCGGCTTCCGTGAAAGAACAGAATTACGTTGCGCGAAAAAATATAATGGAGGTAGACAACTTTTATCTTAAAAAAGGTTTTGACAAAAATGTAATTCCCGCTGCTTTTTTTCTCTTTTTTTTTTTTTAAATTTTATGCCGCAAGAGACATAAGAAACATAGGGTAACTTGGGGTATGCAATTTATTTTCTAATTTAATAAAAAATTGTCTCTTCTTTTTTTTCAAATTTTTAATAATTATTTTTTTGGTTATTACTTGGTATTGTTGCTTTTATTAAGTAGATATGCAATATATTTCGAATTATAAACTCTCGAAGGTGTCGCTGAGTTCACTCATCAAACTTACATGTTTTCCTATTTTAAATATCCTGTTAGGTTAAATTGGAGTTGTAGGTCTGATGGAGTTGGGAGCCAAATGTCTAATCCTGTCCCACGTTGATGTAGGAGGCGTGGCAGGTTGAAGTGTAGTCCAGCGGCGTTAGCTGCTATCCTGGAACGCAGTAGTACTAAAGTTGTAAGGGACAGTCTTCTTATGAAGATTAGGTTGGAGAGTTTACTTCCTCTCTAATCACCGGCATTGTGGTTCGGCAATTATGTCAATAATAAAACAAGGATTTACGGCAATGCCGGAGCTATGTTATATTGATGAAGAGTACGCTTTCGCATCTTAGACAGAACTGAAGTACAAAATATATTGAAACATTAGTCTACCCTAGCTCCAATGCATCACGCCATAAAATCGTGGTCGGCATGCCGACTCAGGATTTCATGTATTGCAATTCGGCACTCTGGACATGGCGGGGTGCTGATCATCTTGAACGTGTCAGCATGGTTTGTGTCAATCTAATTAGTTGCTAGGGATTTATTTATGTAAAACTACTTAATTGTTAACTACCTCCCTCCTCAGATTTAAGGCCGTCCTCGGTTGTATTAAGCTTATCAATCGCCCGCTGTATCTTGATGAAGGCTTGTTTTCTCCTTAATGCCAAAAAAAAGATGAATGAATCAATCAGACCGATGTTCAGGATCACTCCGGCCACGAACCAAAGTTTGGGGTAGCCCGCGCCGTCAAGCTCGTAATTGAAACCTTGGATGAAGCGTATATTGTTGTTGCTCATGCGGTGTAGAAAGGGTATGCTCAGTACTGGGTCATGGCCGACAATGTTCAGTAGTGGGGATCGTACTATGCCAGGCTGCTTGCGCAATGTTTTTTGCAGATTTACGAACTCCGTTCCATTGATGGTGGCTAAACGGTCGAAGGTTACCTGGGTGCGTTCCTTTGACGAGCACCTCTGGGTCGCCTCGCTGATTATAACGACGCCTTCATACACCTGACTTTGTCTCTAGGATGAGCTATTAGTATATGGATTATGTCATCGGATTGGAGGACCTTAATTCTAGCGGGTTCTAATAAACTAACTATTGGAATATCTTGTTCAATGAGTGACTTCAGATCGGCATGATCAAGGATTGTTGGATTTACTACAATAGTTTACCTTTCGCCAATGTTACAGTGAGAATTAAATTTTGTATTTACGTTGTCAGCATTCTATTTCTCAGTAGAAGTGCCTCGTACAAATGTGGGGTGTCAACAAAGTCGTTCTTTCGGTCTTTTATAATTATATTAATGGTATCAATTAATTTGTTTATATGTTTTTGGGTTTCTGAATTTATGGTAATCTGCCTGGAATTTGAGTCCACTAGCTGATTTTCAAAAAATCCGATGCGTCAGGAGTTCCCGCAACCACTTTAAGGGCTGTCCCCAAGAAATCTAACCTTCTTGCAATTTTATGGCCGGAGAACAAGATTCTCAGATGATCTGTATCGACATCTAGTAACTTGCGCATATGCGACTGAGAAAAGGACTCGGTCAATTTTTCTGTCTCATCTACCATACTAGTGAATTCGGAAAGGTGTTCACGTGCCTCTGGTAGTCACGGTGCTCAAACACGTTTCTGTCTACGACTGAGATGTATTTGGCGTGAGAAAAGTCAGTGATCCCTGCATTTGCCACTGCTAGGGGCTATGAGCGTTGTGAGGGCGAACATGCAATCCAAACGTAGAGTGAGACCACGTTTTAACCTAAATCTGGCTTACTATTAAAAATATGGCTTACTTGCAAAATATAAGTGAGGCGCCTACTTGAGGTTGTCCTTACGGACCACCCTCCCTTCAATGAAAACATACGTTCCCAGGTCTGCCTGCACTTTTTTAACCTTTTATTGTTTTTGACAAATACCTCTTCTCCTACCTCATAGACACTGTTTCTCCTAGATGGGTTGCATCTTTCAATGTTGTTCTGCTGGACTTTTATCAACCGGTCCTAAATGTCTAGGCAGCGACCATCGGACCCCGTGTGGAGAATATCAACCGCTTTCTTATGAGTGACCGAGTGTAGGGTACTGTCATATTTTACAGTTGCTCTCAAGATTAGTTCTACAGTATCGCTGATTTCTTTCTCTAGTTTAAGACACCTGGCGATTTCCGTCAACGTGCTGTGGAACTGTTCCACCTGACCGTTTGACGAGCTATGTAGAGGGTCTGCTTTCACAATGTCTATTATTATTAAGTGGGTTTGTATGTATACTGCGACCCAGTCGGATCTATTGTACTACCCCTTTATGACTCAAAGATCCCCCTGAAGTCCAATGCACTGTATAAATGCCAGAATTTTATTGGGGTTCAGGGCTGCAATTGTTTCCCGTGGGACTACATACATGCCTAGGAGTCTGTTCCTCCTGATGGAAAGCGCCATGCAGTCACATATAATATGTGCAGAGCTCTCCTCCTCCGTGCAGCAGAAGCGACAGAGTTTACTGTCTGCAATGCCAATCTTGTCCAAATGGCTGTGAAGTCGGCAATGCCCCGTAAGAAGGCCAGTCAAAATGCGCACGGTGTTTTTCCCGTGTGTCATTAAGGAACTGAACCTTTTATGGTTATATTCACGGAGGAGAATCTTAGACTGCCTAAGACCTGGTAGGTGTTCTCAGAAGGACAAACGTTTTTCTTCCTCTAGTGACTTTAGTAAGCCCCGTACTCTGTGGTGACCAACACCACAGAAGGGTTCGGGCCCAATTAGACGGTTCTCTGCCCCTTTCCTGGCTAGGTTGTCCGCTAGCTCATTTCCCGGGATGTTGTTGTGTCCCGGGACCCACCTTATTGTGAATTTGTTGACAGCTCCTAGTTTGTCTAGGGCTGTCCTCACTTCATTTACTAGCTTAGATGTTATCTTAGCTTTGCTGAGCGCCTTTATGGCTGCTTGACTATCAAACAGTATGGCAATGTCCTTGCCATGATAGTTCCTTTGCAGATTATACTCCGCACAGCGTCCAATAGCACAGAATTCAGCTTGAAAAATGCTGGTGTTTCTGCCCAAAGATTCGCGGTATTTCAACCTGGGGCCAACAAAACCCAGCCCACTACGCTCGTCGGTGAGGGATCCGTCTGTATACCACTGTATTTTCCCTTGGGATGTCCAACTGTTTTTATTACTGAGATGAGTACTGAAGTTCTGAGCGAACCTATGCTCAGCTGGCATCTCATCCCTTGGTTGCATTAGCAAAGGGATATCCCTTTTAGGCTTTCGGCATCCTTACTTGTGAGGTTGCAGTCATTTCCTGCTCCCTCACTTCTTATTAGGGTGGCTTTCCGTTTCATTTTAATGACGATATGAAGTGGCGTCACCTCTATTAGTACTTCTAGGGCAGCAGTGGGACAGGTACGCATTGCTCCTGTCTTGCATACGCAGGCCATTCTTTGCAGCTTGTGGAGTTTCACCTTAGTGGTGCTAAGGCGTGCAGTATCATCCCAGGCTATTGACCCGTAGGTTAGTATGAGTCTGACTACCATGAGGTACAGCCATCTAATTATGCGTGAAAAGTGCTCTGGTGCACTTATCAATTGTGTTATCGACATGGATGTCTATGTGGTAGGTGTTTTTCAGTAAGAAGAAAAAGGTTTCGAACTTAAAGCGGCCTCATTATCGCAATATATGGTCTTGACTTTAGGGAATAAATTCAGAAGTTGAAGCCCTATGATGTCTACTATTATTCTGGACTGCACTGGTTGTACCACCGCAAACTTCGACAACTTACCAACGCATGTTAGGAATTGCTTCCTTTCAGTTGAGAAGATGTCAATGTGCAACATTTCCCCGGTGTATCTTGGTATGGGTGTTTCCCCGAGCTCTCGCTTACTCTGCAATTTGCAATTTTTTGCTAAGCTGCTCATTTTGGGAAAAAAATAATCGCGGAGGACTTGCTTGTTATTTTCCTTTTTTTTATTTATACTTTATTAAGGAATACGGGGTAGCTGAGAACCCCTTTGTCACCTTGGTCTCTATTAATTCAGCCCTTGCAAGATCCAAGATTACACCAAGATATTTGGCTGTATTGGACTGTGGGACAGGGGTGACATCGATGAGCACAGCCGGTAGTGTTTTCCTTTAAGCGTGTAGCACACATTCGCAAATTTGTCACCATTGATGCCAATGCTCCAGCGTTTTGCCCATTCCGCAAATGTTGATGCGAAGTCCTGGAAGCCGTCAGCAGCATCCTGTTCGCAGCAGGACCTGTAGGTGACACACACGTCGTCAGCAAATGTGGCCAATATTGACGTCCCGGGTAGGCTAACGTCTGGCCGAGGCATGACGTAGCTGGACAGGTAGCAAAGCAACGGGCCAAGTACACTTCTCTGTGGTACTCCGGCTGCCACATTATGATAAGATTTGCTCGACCACTCTGTGTAGTTGTAGTACAGTGACCAGCACGAAAACCAAACTGATGCTCGGACAGGATACCCTTCGCTTCCATAATCCTGACCATCCGAGCAGAAATCAGTCTCTCAAAAACCTTCGAAATCGAAGGGAGGAGACTGATTGGCCGGTAGGACCCAGGGTTCTTTTCAGGCTTCCCAGGTTTATGAATCATGGTTCGGCTTGCTCTAAATCAGTCACTATTATCAGCCAATGGCGGTTTCCTTGCACAGCGCCTTTTGATAGCGGGCGTAGCATTCCATAGCGAGTGCGTCGCATAATATTCGTTACCAGTGTCATCGAACCAAACTGATTTATGTTCGACCAGGGCGCGATGTAAAACATACTTTGCTCTGTTCCAATCCGCTTTGTCCAGCGGGTGGCGAGACCTCACCCATCTTTTGTGTAATCGCCTCTTCTCAGCTATGAGGAGCAGAATCTCTGTGGTGATGGGGATTTTAGATGATGTGGGCCTCTCCACCGGGCTAGGAGTTGCCAGTCTGGCTGCAGCCTTGATATTGCGGAGAGACATGTTGACTGGCGACGCTTTTGAGGTACCTGTTTCGTTTCGGCTTAGCGGTGTATGTATGTCAATCCACTTGTGCCCGATCTTTTCCAGCTCTTCTTTGACCTGGTAATATAGCGTACTTTGGTGCAGGCCTTTCATGCGTACCCTGTAAGACCTGTCTTCTTTTAGCTGGTAACAGTGGAACTCATACTCTTCGTTCTCGAGCCAGTTCACTATGATGCGAAATGTGTTAGCGTCAGCCCCGTAAAGCCCAGGACACCGCCCATTGACGCCCTAGCCTTAACCTTTTCTATGTCCACTATATTTTCGATGCTCTGCATCATCAGGCATACGTCGTCTACTCCCTCTATTACTATAGGAGGTGGTTCGGACTGCGCCTTGTTGAGTGAGCTAGTGGTACCAGCGGAGGCTGCATCCCGCTTAGCGGCAGTGACTGGTACTGGGCTGGTCATACAGATCGCCAATATCATTGCCTACTTGTTTGTCGACTGAGAGATGCGCAAGTTGCCGCCATATCTAGGTTCTGAAGACGACGGGTTTTCCCCTTGTTTGCCGATATTTGATTTAGATTTTTTCCTAACTAAGGCTCTTTTACTAAAAGCCATATTTGGTGTAGTATGTGCCTATGTAATATTAAAGAACATTTAAGTATAATAGCATACCAACATATAGAAGCACTTTGTTGCTATGTTTATATTTATGTTTATGCAAGCAATAAGGCCCAGGGCGGATGTAACCTGATCGTCCACTTGAAGGCTACAAAGTATAAGTGCATGGTCAGCATTACCACGCCGACCAAATGCTAAATACATAAGTGCATAGTTCGCCCTATCGATAAGCCTAAATATATAAGATATATATAAGAAAGCCGCTCCGCCGCTGACGTATCCGGCAGCGCAGCTACGCAGCTTAGCCTAAGACGAAAGATATTTTAAAACTCACAGAACAGACACGATCAAGACGTTGAACTGGCAGAACCATTTCTGCCCAACTAAATTTAAATAAAAATATTAAATAAAACCTCAGTCAGCCTGACGGCTGCAATAAAAACCCAAAAGACTATAATATTGATGGCGACTCATTACATTGGTCCAACACTGACATACGCCATCCAAGTGTGGGGAACAGCCTCTTACACTCAGCTCAATAGGCTTAGAGTAATACAATCTCGAGCGGCACGACATGCATCTGGGCTACCCTGGTATGTGAGCAACAGAGTTATTGAAAGGGACTTAAAAGTTTTCCCATTGGCAGACTAAATAAACTTCCACAGCAGCCGATATGCCGACAGACTTATCGCCCACCCGAACACGTTGGCGAATGATCTTGTCGACCCTATTTCCCTCCGACGTCTGAAGAGAATACATCCCCATGAACTCCTTACTCCTTAGATAGTATAATCTCTCCACGGTACATTTGTATACACTATAATTAAGGAACAGAATCCTTAATATCTTTTCAGCTACACATTAGGTTTCGTCCAGAAGGAACTAAACGATTCCTACTGACTAATGAATAATAACAAATGATCTGTTAAGTTTTTTTTTTTTTTTTTTTTTTTTTTTATTTTACTTTGCTTTTATTTATTGAATCTTCTTGTATAAGAACTAACAATAAGTTTAAAAATCTTAACTATAACAAGTATTTTTTGAACAGTTGTATTATTTTTCCAACTGTTCTATGTTTAAACGGCCCTAATAATTTATTCGCTGGGTTGGTAGGTCCTTTCGCCGGAGACGGGAACGGCTGCTGAGCTGGATTAGACCTCGCGCTAGGTGGTTGGGGTGCGTGTGAAGCTTGCTATGGTATTTTTCCTTAAGTTCCGTGATTGCGTTGGTAACTGATGGGATATTTAAGTCTCTTTGGATGTTTTCACTCCGAACGTACCACGGTGCCCCAGTGATGGTTCTCAGAATCTTTGATTGTGCTCGCTGAATGATGTCAATATTGCTGTTGCTGGCATTGCCCCATAACTGTGAGCCATAGGTCCAGATTGGTTTCAATATAGAATTGTAGAGCAAGACCTTGTGATCTAGGCTGAGCGGAGAACCAGAGTTGATGAGCCAGTGTAAGTTGTTGGCTTTGAGTTTAAGTTGGGTTTTTTTGGCTTCAATGTGCCTGCGCCATGTGAGTCTTCTGTCTAGGTGTACTCCTAGGTACGTTACCTCGTCTGCTTTCGGGAGTGGTATGCTGTTCAACAAGAGCGGAGGACAGTCTTGTCTGTTTAGCGTAAACGTCACGTGCTTGCATTTTTGCTCGTTTACTTTTATTCGCCAGTCAGAGAGCCACTTCTCAATGTCGATGAGGTACAGTGCCAACTGTGCTGTAGCTTGGATAGGGGACCTTGAACGGCTAAGGATAGCTGTATCGTCGGCAAATGTGGATACCGTTAAGCGACTATTTGTAGGGATGTCGGCTGTATAGATGAGGTATAAGGTTGGCCCAAGAACGCTGCCTTGGGGGACTCCAGCCTCAATTGTATGAACAGTGGAAGTGGCAGTGTTGCACCGCACTGCAAACTTTCTGTCATAGAGGTAAGACTTTAGAAGTTTGTGTGTGCTTTCGGGTAGGGATGTTTTAATTTTAAACATTAGGCCGTCGAGCCAGACTTTGTCGAATGCTTGGGATACGTCTAAAAATACTGCTGTACAGTATTCGCGATATTCAAATGCAGTTCTTATTTCCGTTGTAATACGATTCACCTGTTCAATGGTTCCGTGGCTTTCGCGAAATCCAAATTGGTGGGCTGGGATTATATTGTGGTATATCAGATGTTGATTAAGTCGGATCAGCAGGCATTTTTCGAATAGTTTCGAAATGCATGAGAGTAGACTTATTGGTCTGTAAGATGAAGCGACTGTGTGGTTCTTACCAGGCTTTGGAATCATTATGATCTTCATCATCTTCCATCGTTGTGGAAAGTAACCACACAACGATGGAAGTAAGTTGAAAAAAAAAATTTTTTCCTCTCAGTCTCCGGAGAAGCACGAGACTTTAGCTTTATTTTTTGAGAGCGCTGCGGGGCAGCACATTGGAGGCTCGAGAGAACCGCAGTAGCCAATGATTCATCAGCCGCTGCAGTTTCACTTAAATATTTCATACTGTAAGTATGTAACAAATCACCAGGGCTCTATCCAAGACTTGAATCCTGGGATAGAAAGGCTTTGAGCTCACCGATTAGAATTTCTATTATGGCCGGAAACGCTCGCTTCTGGTATTTGCGGGTTGACCGCTTCCGAAGGCGGTCGGCTGTCTAATCTGTGTCATAGTGAAGCCTAATTCCATAGATGCTTTGCTATTTTTTCCCTTGGCTCTCGTGAGCGGTTTTTTTTTCCCTGCTCATAGGTGAGTTCCTTGGCATAGGTAATGCGTTCTAGTGCCGGTAGTATTATCCCTCTCAAGACCTGAGACCTGCAATGAACGCATGGAGGGCATCTGTAACCTCAGTATTAAATAAAATAGCACTGTCCGGTTCGTGTGTCGAAACGATCTTATTTGTTATAAATGTCAACCATTTCTCTACATCGTCGTAATACTGCATCAGGCTAAGTTTGCATTGCCTGACCGTCTCAAGTCCCTGCCGAAGAACAAGCAGTGACGTTTTGTCCGCGTAGGTGCAGTCCAATCGAGCAATTATTGCAACGAAATTTAAGACTGTGGTTTGGGCAACTAGTAGCCCTCATGCCGATCACCTGATTTTATTTTGGATGATAGAGGCGGCTTGGTAATGCTCCTCACTGCCATGATATGGCTTGAAGATTTCGTATGCGTCTACGCATCATCCTGGTCTCCTGGATGTCAAGCTTGACTTCCCATCTTCCCATTTTTTGTAGGCCTCCACTTGCGGTGTTTCTACACGCAAACTTTGCATCTGTTGTTCAACCTCCTCTAATTGTGTTTTAAACACCTGAGTCACCTGTTTGACGGCTCTAGATATTATTGCCTATAGCTGCCTATATATAGGCAGCGTCCATGTCTGTAAAGTTATTTGTCGTAGGTCGAAAGCCTTCTAAGTCCCACCCGTCGTCACTAATTGACTACTCATTGACTAATGGTTGGCACGAAACAAATATATTCTTGCCGAGTACAAATGATCGGCTTCCGTGAAAGAACAGAATTACGTTGCGCGAAAAAATATAATGGAGGTAGACAACTTTTATCTTAAAAAAGGTTTTGACAAAAATGTAATTCCCGCTGCTTTTTTTCTCTTTTTTTTTTTAAATTTTATGCCGCAAGAGACATAAGAAACATAGGGTAACTTGGGGTATGCAATTTATTTTCTAATTTAATAAAAAATTGTCTCTTCTTTTTTTTCAAATTTTTAATAATTATTTTTTTGGTTATTACTTGGTATTGTTGCTTTTATTAAGTAGATATGCAATATATTTCGAATTATAAACTCTCGAAGGTGTCGCTGAGTTCACTCATCAAACTTACATGTTTTCCTATTTTAAATATCCTGTTAGGTTAAATTGGAGTTGTAGGTCTGATGGAGTTGGGAGCCAAATGTCTAATCCTGTCCCACGTTGATGTAGGAGGCGTGGCAGGTTGAAGTGTAGTCCAGCGGCGTTAGCTGCTATCCTGGAACGCAGTAGTACTAAAGTTGTAAGGGACAGTCTTCTTATGAAGATTAGGTTGGAGAGTTTACTTCCTCTCTAATCACCGGCCTTGTGGTTCGGCAATTATGTCAATAATAAAACAAGGATTTACGGCAATGCCGGAGCTATGTTATATTGATGAAGAGTACGCTTTCGCATCTTAGACAGAACTGAAGTACAAAATATATTGAAACATTAGTCTACCCTAGCTCCAATGCATCACGCCATAAAATCGTGGTCGGCATGCCGGATTTCATGTATTGCAATTCGGCACTCTGGACATGGCGGGGTGCTGATCATCTTGAACGTGTCAGCATGGTTTGTGTCAATCTAATTAGTTGCTAGGGATTTATTTATGTAAAACTACTTAATTGTTAACTACCTCCCTCCTCAGATTTAAGGCCGTCCTCGGTTGTATTAAGCTTATCAATCGCCCGCTGTATCTTGATGAAGGCTTGTTTTCTCCTTAATGCCAAAAAAAAGATGAATGAATCAATCAGACCGATGTTCAGGATCACTCCGGCCACGAACCAAAGTTTGGGGTAGCCCGCGCCGTCAAGCTCGTAATTGAAACCTTGGATGAAGCGTATATTGTTGTTGCTCATGCGGTGTAGAAAGGGTATGCTCAGTACTGGGTCATGGCCGACAATGTTTAGTAGTGGGGATCGTACTATGCCAGGCTGCTTGCGCAATGTTTTTTGCAGATTTACGAACTCCGCTCCATTGATGGTGGCTAAACGGTCGAAGGTTACCTGGGTGCGTTCCTTTGACGAGCACCTCTGGGCCGCCTCGCTGATTATAACGACGCCTTCATACACCTGACTTTGTCTCTAGGATGAGCTATTAGTATATGGATTATGTCATCGGATTGGAGGACCTTAATTCTAGCGGGTTCTAATAAACTAACTATTGGAATATCTTGTTCAATGAGTGACTTCAGATCGGCATGATCAAGGATTGTTGGATTTACTACAATAGTTTACCTTTCGCCAATGTTACAGTGAGAATTAAATTTTGTATTTACGTTGTCAGCATTCTATTTCTCAGTAGAAGTGCCTCGTACAAATGTGGGGTGTCAACAAAGTCGTTCTTTCGGTCTTTTATAATTATATTAATGGTATCAATTAATTTGTTTATATGTTTTTGGGTTTCTGAATTTATGGTAATCTGCCTGGAATTTGAGTCCACTAGCTGATTTTCAAAAAATCCGATGCGTCAGGAGTTCCCGCAACCACTTTAAGGGCTGTCCCCAAGAAATCTAACCTTCTTGCAATTTTATGGCCGGAGAACAAGATTCTCAGATGATCTGTATCGACATCTAGTAACTTGCGCATATGCGACTGAGAAAAGGACTCGGTCAATTTTTCTGTCTCATCTACCATACTAGTGAATTCGGAAAGGTGTTCACGTGCCTCTGGTAGTCACGGTGCTCAAACACATTTCTGTCTACGACTGAGATGTATTTGGCGTGAGAAAAGTCAGTGATCCCTGCATTTGCCACTGCTAGGGGCTATGAGCGTTGTGAGGGCGAACATGCAATCCAAACGTAGAGTGAGACCACGTTTTAACCTAAATCTGGCTTACTATTAAAAATATGGCTTACTTGCAAAATATAAGTGAGGCGCCTACTTGAGGTTGTCCTTACGGACCACCCTCCCTTCAATGAAAACATACGTTCCCAGGTCTGCCTGCACTTTTTTAACCTTTTATTGTTTTTGACAAATACCTCTTCTCCTACCTCATAGACACTGTTTCTCCTAGATGGGTTGCATCTTTCAATGTTGTTCTGCTGGACTTTTATCAACCGGTCCTAAATGTCTAGGCAGCGACCATCGGACCCCGTGTGGAGAATATCAACCGCTTTCTTATGAGTGACCGAGTGTAGGGTACTGTCATATTTTACAGTTGCTCTCAAGATTAGTTCTACAGTATCGCTGATTTCTTTCTCTAGTTTAAGACACCTGGCGATTTCCGTCAACGTGCTGTGGAACTGTTCCACCTGACCGTTTGACGAGCTATGTAGAGGGTCTGCTTTCACAATGTCTATTATTATTAAGTGGGTTTGTATGTATACTGCGACCCAGTCGGATCTATTGTACTACCCCTTTATGACTCAAAGATCCCCCTGAAGTCCAATGCACTGTATAAATGCCAGAATTTTATTGGGGTTCAGGGCTGCAATTGTTTCCCGTGGGACTACATACATGCCTAGGAGTCTGTTCCTCCTGATGGAAAGCGCCATGCAGTCACATATAATATGTGCAGAGCTCTCCTCCTCCGTGCAGCAGAAGCGACAGAGTTTACTGTCTGCAATGCCAATCTTGTCCAAATGGCTGTGAAGTCGGCAATGCCCCGTAAGAAGGCCAGTCAAAATGCGCACGGTGTTTTTCCCGTGTGTCATTAAGGAACTGAACCTTTTATGGTTATATTCACGGAGGAGAATCTTAGACTGCCTAAGACCTGGTAGGTGTTCTCAGAAGGACAAACGTTTTTCTTCCTCTAGTGACTTTAGTAAGCCCCGTACTCTGTGGTGACCAACACCACAGAAGGGTTCGGGCCCAATTAGACGGTTCTCTGCCCCTTTCCTGGCTAGGTTGTCCGCTAGCTCATTTCCCGGGATGTTGTTGTGTCCCGGGACCCACCTTATTGTGAGTTTGTTGACAGCTCCTAGTTTGTCTAGGGCTGTCCTCACTTCATTTACTAGCTTAGATGTTATCTTAGCTTTGCTGAGCGCCTTTATGGCTGCTTGACTATCAAACAGTATGGCAATGTCCTTGCCATGATAGTTCCTTTGCAGATTATACTCCGCACAGCGTCCAATAGCACAGAATTCAGCTTGAAAAATGCTGGTGTTTCTGCCCAAAGATTCGCGGTATTTCAACCTGGGGCCAACAAAACCCAGCCCACTACGCTCGTCGGTGAGGGATCCGTCTGTATACCACTGTATTTTCCCTTGGGATGTCCAACTGTTTTTATTACTGAGATGAGTACTGAAGTTCTGAGCGAACCTATGCTCAGCTGGCATCTCATCCCTTGGTTGCATTAGCAAAGGGATATCCCTTTTAGGCTTTCGGCATCCTTACTTGTGAGGTTGCAGTCATTTCCTGCTCCCTCACTTCTTATTAGGGTGGCTTTCCGTTTCATTTTAATGACGATATGAAGTGGCGTCACCTCTATTAGTACTTCTAGGGCAGCAGTGGGACAGGTACGCATTGCTCCTGTCTTGCATACGCAGGCCATTCTTTGCAGCTTGTGGAGTTTCACCTTAGTGGTGCTAAGGCGTGCAGTATCATCCCAGGCTATTGACCCGTAGGTTAGTATGAGTCTGACTACCATGAGGTACAGCCATCTAATTATGCGTGAAAAGTGCTCTGGTGCACTTATCAATTGTGTTATCGACATGGATGTCTATGTGGTAGGTGTTTTTCAGTAAGAAGAAAAAGGTTTCGAATTTAAAGCGGCCTCATTATCGCAATATATGGTCTTGACTTTAGGGAATAAATTCAGAAGTTGAAGCCCTATGATGTCTACTATTATTCTGGACTGCACTGGTTGTACCACCGCAAACTTCGACAACTTACCAACGCATGTTAGGAATTGCTTCCTTTCAGTTGAGAAGATGTCAATGTGCAACATTTCCCCGGTGTATCTTGGTATGGGTGTTTCCCCGAGCTCTCGCTTACTCTGCAATTTGCAACCACTTTTTTTGCTAAGCTGCTCATTTTGGGAAAAAAATAATCGCGGAGGACTTGCTTGTTATTTTCCTTTTTTTTTATTTATACTTTATTAAGGAATACGGGGTAGCTGAGAACCCCTTTGTCACCTTGGTCTCTATTAATTCAGCCCTTGCAAGATCCAAGATTACACCAAGATATTTGGCTGTATTGGACTGTGGGACAGGGGTGACATCGATGAGCACAGCCGGTAGTGTTTTCCTTTAAGCGTGTAGCACACATTCGCAAATTTGTCACCATTGATGCCAATGCTCCAGCGTTTTGCCCATTCCGCAAATGTTGATGCGAAGTCCTGGAAGCCGTCAGCAGCATCCTGTTCGCAGCAGGACCTGTAGGTGACACACACGTCGTCAGCAAATGTGGCCAATATTGACGTCCCGGGTAGGCTAACGTCTGGCCGAGGCATGACGTAGCTGGACAGGTAGCAAAGCAACGGGCCAAGTACACTTCTCTGTGGTACTCCGGCTGCCACATTATGATAAGATTTGCTCGACCACTCTGTGTAGTTGTAGTACAGTGACCAGCACGAAAACCAAACTGATGCTCGGACAGGATACCCTTCGCTTCCATAATCCTGACCATCCGAGCAGAAATCAGTCTCTCAAAAACCTTCGAAATCGAAGGGAGGAGACTGATTGGCCGGTAGGACCCAGGGTTCTTTTCAGGCTTCCCAGGTTTATGAATCATGGTTCGGCTTGCTCTAAATCAGTCACTATTATCAGCCAATGGCGATTTCCTTGCACAGCGCCTTTTGATAGCGGGCGTAGCATTCCATAGCGAGTGCGTCGCATAATATTCGTTACCAGTGTCATCGAACCAAACTGATTTATGTTCGACCAGGGCGCGATGTAAAACATACTTTGCTCTGTTCCAATCCGCTTTGTCCAGCGGGTGGCGAGACCTCACCCATCTTTTGTGTAATCGCCTCTTCTCAGCTATGAGGAGCAGAATCTCTGTGGTGATGGGGATTTTAGATGATGTGGGCCTCTCCACCGGGCTAGGAGTTGCCAGTCTGGCTGCAGCCTTGATATTGCGGAGAGACATGTTGACTGGCGACGCTTTTGAGGTACCTGTTTCGTTTCGGCTTAGCGGTGTATGTATGTCAATCCACTTGTGCCCGATCTTTTCCAGCTCTTCTTTGACCTGGTAATATAGCGTACTTTGGTGCAGGCCTTTCACGCGTACCCTGTAAGGCCTGTCTTCTTTTAGCTGGTAACAGTGGAACTCATACTCTTCGTTCTCGAGCCAGTTCACTATGATGCGAAATATGTTAGCGTCAGCCCCGTAAAGCCCAGGACACCGCCCATTGACGCCCTAGCCTTAACCTTTTCTATGTCCACTATATTTTCGATGCTCTGCATCATCAGGCATACGTCGTCTACTCCCTCTATTACTATAGGAGGTGGTTCGGACTGCGCCTTGTTGAGTGAGCTAGTGGTACCAGCGGAGGCTGCATCCCGCTTAGCGGCAGTGACTGGTACTGGGCTGGTCATACAGATCGCCAATATCATTGCCTACTTGTTTGTCGACTGAGAGATGCGCAAGTTGCCGCCATATCTAGGTTCTGAAGACGACGGGTTTTCCCCTTGTTTGCCGATATATGATTTAGATTTTTTCCTAACTAAGGCTCTTTTACTAAAAGCCATATTTGGTGTAGTATGTGCCTATGTAATATTAAAGAACATTTAAGTATAATAGCATACCAACATATAGAAGCACTTTGTTGCTATGTTTATATTTATGTTTATGCAAGCAATAAGGCCCAGGGCGGATGTAACCTGATCGTCCACTTGAAGGCTACAAAGTATAAGTGCATGGTCAGCATTACCACGCCGACCAAATGCTAAATAAATAAGTGCATAGTTCGCCCTATCGATAAGCCTAAATATATAAGATATATATAAGAAAGCCGCTCCGCCGCTGACGTATCCGGCAGCGCAGCTACGCAGCTTAGCCTAAGACGAAAGATATTTTAAAACTCACAGAACAGACACGATCAAGACGTTGAACTGGCAGAACCATTTCTGCCCAACTAAATTTAAATAAAAATATTAAATAAAACCTCAGTCAGCCTGACGGCTGCAATAAAAACCCAAAAGACTATAATATTGATGGCGACTCATTACATTGGTCCAACACTGACATACGCCATCCAAGTGTGGGGAACAGCCTCTTACACTCAGCTCAATAGGCTTAGAGTAATACAATCTCGAGCGGCACGACATGCATCTGGGCTACCCTGGTATGTGAGCAACAGAGTTATTGAAAGGGACTTAAAAGTTTTCCCATTGGCAGACTAAATAAACTTCCACAGCAGCCGATATGCCGACAGACTTATCGCCCACCCGAACACGTTGGCGAATGATCTTGTCGACCCTATTTCCCTCCGACGTCTGAAGAGAATACATCCCCATGAACTCCTTACTCCTTAGATAGTATAATCTCTCCACGGTACATTTGTATACACTATAATTAAGGAACAGAATCCTTAATATCTTTTCAGCTACACATTAGGTTTCGTCCAGAAGGAACTAAACGATTCCTACTGACTAATGAATAATAACAAATGATCTGTTAAGTTGAAAAAAAAAATTTTTTCCTCTCAGTCTCCGGAGAAGCACGAGACTTTAGCTTTATTTTTTGAGAGCGCTGCGGGGCAGCACATTGGAGGCTCGAGAGAACCGCAGTAGCCAATGATTCATCAGCCGCTGCAGTTTCACTTAAATATTTCATACTGTAAGTATGTAACAAATCACCAGGGCTCTATCCAAGACTTGAATCCTGGGATAGAAAGGCTTTGAGCTCACCGATTAGAATTTCTATTATGGCCGGAAACGCTCGCTTCTGGTATTTGCGGGTTGACCGCTTCCGAAGGCGGTCGGCTGTCTAATCTGTGTCATAGTGAAGCCTAATTCCATAGATGCTTTGCTATTTTTTCCCTTGGCTCTCGTGAGCGGTTTTTTTTTCCCTGCTCATAGGTGAGTTCCTTGGCATAGGTAATGCGTTCTAGTGCCGGTAGTATTATCCCTCTCAAGACCTGAGACCTGCAATGAACGCATGGAGGGCATCTGTAACCTCAGTATTAAATAAAATAGCACTGTCCGGTTCGTGTGTCGAAACGATCTTATTTGTTATAAATGTCAACCGTTTCTCTACATCGTCGTAATACTGCATCAGGCTAAGTTTGCATTGCCTGACCGTCTCAAGTCCCTGCCGAAGAACAAGCAGTGACGTTTTGTCCGCGTAGGTGCAGTCCAATCGAGCAATTATTGCAACGAAATTTAAGACTGTGGTTTGGGCAACTAGTAGCCCTCATGCCGATCACCTGATTTTATTTTGGATGATAGAGGCGGCTTGGTAATGCTCCTCACTGCCATGATATGGCTTGAAGATTTCGTATGCGTCTACGCATCATCCTGGTCTCCTGGATGTCAAGCTTGACTTCCCATCTTCCCATTTTTTGTAGGCCTCCACTTGCGGTGTTTCTACACGCAAACTTTGCATCTGTTGTTCAACCTCCTCCAATTGTGTTTTAAACACCTGAGTCACCTGTTTGACGGCTCTAGATATTATTGCCTATAGCTGCCTATATATAGGCAGCGTCCATGTCTGTAAAGTTATTTGTCGTAGGTCGAAAGCCTTCTAAGTCCCACCCGTCGTCACTAATTGACTACTCATTGACTAATGGTTGGCACGAAACAAATATATTCTTGCCGAGTACAAATGATCGGCTTCCGTGAAAGAACAGAATTACGTTGCGCGAAAAAATATAATGGAGGTAGACAACTTTTATCTTAAAAAAGGTTTTGACAAAAATGTAATTCCCGCTGCTTTTTTTCTCTTTTTTTTTTTTTTAAATTTTATGCCGCAAGAGACATAAGAAACATAGGGTAACTTGGGGTATGCAATTTATTTTCTAATTTAATAAAAAATTGTCTCTTCTTTTTTTTCAAATTTTTAATAATTATTTTTTTGGTTATTACTTGGTATTGTTGCTTTTATTAAGTAGATATGCAATATATTTCGAATTATAAACTCTCGAAGGTGTCGCTGAGTTCACTCATCAAACTTACATGTTTTCCTATTTTAAATATCCTGTTAGGTTAAATTGGAGTTGTAGGTCTGATGGAGTTGGGAGCCAAATGTCTAATCCTGTCCCACGTTGATGTAGGAGGCGTGGCAGGTTGAAGTGTAGTCCAGCGGCGTTAGCTGCTATCCTGGAACGCAGTAGTACTAAAGTTGTAAGGGACAGTCTTCTTATGAAGATTAGGTTGGAGAGTTTACTTCCTCTCTAATCACCGGCCTTGTGGTTCGGCAATTATGTCAATAATAAAACAAGGATTTACGGCAATGCCGGAGCTATGTTATATTGATGAAGAGTACGCTTTCGCATCTTAGACAGAACTGATGTACAAAATATATTGAAACATTAGTCTACCCTAGCTCCAATGCATCACGCCATAAAATCGTGGTCGGCATGCCGACTCAGGATTTCATGTATTGCAATTCGGCACTCTGGACATGGCGGGGTGCTGATCATCTTGAACGTGTCAGCATGGTTTGTGTCAATCTAATTAGTTGCTAGGGATTTATTTATGTAAAACTACTTAATTGTTAACTACCTCCCTCCTCAGATTTAAGGCCGTCCTCGGTTGTATTAAGCTTATCAATCGCCCGCTGTATCTTGATGAAGGCTTGTTTTCTCCTTAATGCCAAAAAAAAGATGAATGAATCAATCAGACGGATGTTCAGGATCACTCCGGCCACGAACCAAAGTTTGGGGTAGCCCGCGCCGTCAAGTTCGTAATTGAAACCTTGGATGAAGCGTATATTGTTGTTGCTCATGCGGTGTAGAAAGGGTATGCTCAGTACTGGGTCATGGCCGACAATGTTTAGTAGTGGGGATCGTACTATGCCAGGCTGCTTGCGCAATGTTTTTTGCAGATTTACGAACTCCGTTCCATTGATGGTGGCTAAACGGTCGAAGGTTACCTGGGTGCGTTCCTTTGACGAGCACCTCTGGGCCGCCTCGCTGATTATAACGACGCCTTCATACACCTGACTTTGTCTCTAGGATGAGCTATTAGTATATGGATTATGTCATCGGATTGGAGGACCTTAATTCTAGCGGGTTCTAATAAACTAACTATTGGAATATCTTGTTCAATGAGTGACTTCAGATCGGCATGATCAAGGATTGTTGGATTTACTACAATAGTTTACCTTTCGCCAATGTTACAGTGAGAATTAAATTTTGTATTTACGTTGTCAGCATTCTATTTCTCAGTAGAAGTGCCTCGTACAAATGTGGGGTGTCAACAAAGTCGTTCTTTCGGTCTTTTATAATTATATTAATGGTATCAATTAATTTGTTTATATGTTTTTGGGTTTCTGAATTTATGGTAATCTGCCTGGAATTTGAGTCCACTAGCTGATTTTCAAAAAATCTGATGCGTCAGGAGTTCCCGCAACCACTTTAAGGGCTGTCCCCAAGAAATCTAACCTTCTTGCAATTTTATGGCCGGAGAACAAGATTCTCAGATGATCTGTATCGACATCTAGTAACTTGCGCATATGCGACTGAGAAAAGGACTCGGTCAATTTTTCTGTCTCATCTACCATACTAGTGAATTCGGAAAGGTGTTCACGTGCCTCTGGTAGTCACGGTGCTCAAACACATTTCTGTCTACGACTGAGATGTATTTGGCGTGAGAAAAGTCAGTGATCCCTGCATTTGCCACTGCTAGGGGCTATGAGCGTTGTGAGGGCGAACATGCAATCCAAACGTAGAGTGAGACCACGTTTTAACCTAAATCTGGCTTACTATTAAAAATATGGCTTACTTGCAAAATATAAGTGAGGCGCCTACTTGAGGTTGTCCTTACGGACCACCCTCCCTTCAATGAAAACATACGTTCCCAGGTCTGCCTGCACTTTTTTAACCTTTTATTGTTTTTGACAAATACCTCTTCTCCTACCTCATAGACACTGTTTCTCCTAGATGGGTTGCATCTTTCAATGTTGTTCTGCTGGACTTTTATCAACCGGTCCTAAATGTCTAGGCAGCGACCATCGGACCCCGTGTGGAGAATATCAACCGGTTTCTTATGAGTGACCGAGTGTAGGGTACTGTCATATTTTACAGTTGCTCTCAAGATTAGTTCTAAAGTATCGCTGATTTCTTTCTCTAGTTTAAGACACCTGGCGATTTCCGTCAACGTGCTGTGGAACTGTTCCACCTGACCGTTTGACGAGCTATGTAGAGGGTCTGCTTTCACAATGTCTATTATTATTAAGTGGGTTTGTATGTATACTGCGACCCAGTCGGATCTATTGTACTACCCCTTTATGACTCAAAGATCCCCCTGAAGTCCAATGCACTGTATAAATGCCAGAATTTTATTGGGGTTCAGGGCTGCAATTGTTTCCCGTGGGACTACATACATGCCTAGGAGTCTGTTCCTCCTGATGGAAAGCGCCATGCAGTCACATATAATATGTGCAGAGCTCTCCTCCTCCGTGCAGCAGAAGCGACAGAGTTTACTGTCTGCAATGCCAATCTTGTCCAAATGGCTGTGAAGTCGGCAATGCCCCGTAAGAAGGCCAGTCAAAATGCGCACGGTGTTTTTCCCGTGTGTCATTAAGGAACTGAACCTTTTATGGTTATATTCACGGAGGAGAATCTTAGACTGCCTAAGACCTGGTAGGTGTTCTCAGAAGGACAAACGTTTTTCTTCCTCTAGTGACTTTAGTAAGCACCGTACTCTGTGGTGACCAACACCACAGAAGGGTTCGGGCCCAATTAGACGGTTCTCTGCCCCTTTCCTGGCTAGGTTGTCCGCTAGCTCATTTCCCGGGATGTTGTTGTGTCCCGGGACCCACCTTATTGTGAGTTTGTTGACAGCTCCTAGTTTGTCTAGGGCTGTCCTCACTTCATTTACTAGCTTAGATGTTATCTTAGCTTTGCTGAGCGCCTTTATGGCTGCTTGACTATCAAACAGTATGGCAATGTCCTTGCCATGATAGTTCCTTTGCAGATTATACTCCGCACAGCGTCCAATAGCACAGAATTCAGCTTGAAAAATGCTGGTGTTTCTGCCCAAAGATTCGCGGTATTTCAACCTGGGGCCAACAAAACCCAGCCCACTACGCTCGTCGGTGAGGGATCCGTCTGTATACCACTGTATTTTCCCTTGGGATGTCCAACTGTTTTTATTACTGAGATGAGTACTGAAGTTCTGAGCGAACCTATGCTTAGCTGGCATCTCATCCCTTGGTTGCATTAGCAAAGGGATATCCCTTTTAGGCTTTCGGCATCCTTACTTGTGAGGTTGCAGTCATTTCCTGCTCCCTCACTTCTTATTAGGGTGGCTTTCCGTTTCATTTTAATGACGATATGAAGTGGCGTCACCTCTATTAGTACTTCTAGGGCAGCAGTGGGACAGGTACGCATTGCTCCTGTCTTGCATACGCAGGCCATTCTTTGCAGCTTGTGGAGTTTCACCTTAGTGGTGCTAAGGCGTGCAGTATCATCCCAGGCTATTGACCCGTAGGTTAGTATGAGTCTGACTACCATGAGGTACAGCCATCTAATTATGCGTGAAAAGTGCTCTGGTGCACTTATCAATTGTGTTATCGACATGGATGTCTATGTGGTAGGTGTTTTTCAGTAAGAAGAAAATGGTTTCGAATTTAAAGCGGCCTCATTATCGCAATATATGGTCTTGACTTTAGGGAATAAATTCAGAAGTTGAAGCCCTATGATGTCTACTATTATTCTGGACTGCACTGGTTGTACCACCGCAAACTTCGACAACTTACCAACGCATGTTAGGAATTGCTTCCTTTCAGTTGAGAAGATGTCAATGTGCAACATTTCCCCGGTGTATCTTGGTATGGGTGTTTCCCCGAGCTCTCGCTTACTCTGCAATTTGCAATTTTTTGCTAAGCTGCTCATTTTGGGAAAAAAATAATCGCGGAGGACTTGCTTGTTATTTTCCTTTTTTTTATTTATACTTTATTAAGGAATACGGGGTAGCTGAGAACCCCTTTGTCACCTTGGTCTCTATTAATTCAGCCCTTGCAAGATCCAAGATTACACCAAGATATTTGGCTGTATTGGACTGTGGGACAGGGGTGACATCGATGAGCACAGCCGGTAGTGTTTTCCTTTAAGCGTGTAGCACACATTCGCAAATTTGTCACCATTGATGCCAATGCTCCAGCGTTTTGCCCATTCCGCAAATGTTGATGCGAAGTCCTGGAAGCCGTCAGCAGCATCCTGTTCGCAGCAGGACCTGTAGGTGACACACACGTCGTCAGCAAATGTGGCCAATATTGACGTCCCGGGTAGGCTAACGTCTGGCCGAGGCATGACGTAGCTGGACAGGTAGCAAAGCAACGGGCCAAGTACACTTCTCTGTGGTACTCCGGCTGCCACATTATGATAAGATTTGCTCGACCACTCTGTGTAGTTGTAGTACAGTGACCAGCACGAAAACCAAACTGATGCTCGGACAGGATACCCTTCGCTTCCATAATCCTGACCATCCGAGCAGAAATCAGTCTCTCAAAAACCTTCGAAATCGAAGGGAGGAGACTGATTGGCCGGTAGGACCCAGGGTTCTTTTCAGGCTTCCCAGGTTTATGAATCATGGTTCGGCTTGCTCTAAATCAGTCACTATTATCAGCCAATGGCGGTTTCCTTGCACAGCGCCTTTTGATAGCGGGCGTAGCATTCCATAGCGAGTGCGTCGCATAATATTCGTTACCAGTGTCATCGAACCAAACTGATTTATGTTCGACCAGGGCGCGATGTAAAACATACTTTGCTCTGTTCCAATCCGCTTTGTCCAGCGGGTGGCGAGACCTCACCCATCTTTTGTGTAATCGCCTCTTCTCAGCTATGAGGAGCAGAATCTCTGTGGTGATGGGGATTTTAGATGATGTGGGCCTCTCCACCGGGCTAGGAGTTGCCAGTCTGGCTGCAGCCTTGATATTGCGGAGAGACATGTTGACTGGCGACGCTTTTGAGGTACCTGTTTCGTTTCGGCTTAGCGGTGTATGTATGTCAATCCACTTGTGCCCGATCTTTTCCAGCTCTTCTTTGACCTGGTAATATAGCGTACTTTGGTGCAGGCCTTTCACGCGTACCCTGTAAGGCCTGTCTTCTTTTAGCTGGTAACAGTGGAACTCATACTCTTCGTTCTCGAGCCAGTTCACTATGATGCGAAATGTGTTAGCGTCAGCCCCGTAAAGCCCAGGACACCGCCCATTGACGCCCTAGCCTTAACCTTTTCTATGTCCACTATATTTTCGATGCTCTGCATCATCAGGCATACGTCGTCTACTCCCTCTATTACTATAGGAGGTGGTTCGGACTGCGCCTTGTTGAGTGAGCTAGTGGTACCAGCGGAGGCTGCATCCCGCTTAGCGGCAGTGACTGGTACTGGGCTGGTCATACAGATCGCCAATATCATTGCCTACTTGTTTGTCGACTGAGAGATGCGCAAGTTGCCGCCATATCTAGGTTCTGAAGACGACGGGTTTTCCCCTTGTTTGCCGATATTTGATTTAGATTTTTTCCTAACTAAGGCTCTTTTACTAAAAGCCATATTTGGTGTAGTATGTGCCTATGTAATATTAAAGAACATTTAAGTATAATAGCATACCAACATATAGAAGCACTTTGTTGCTATGTTTATATTTATGTTTATGCAAGCAATAAGGCCCAGGGCGGATGTAACCTGATCGTCCACTTGAAGGCTACAAAGTATAAGTGCATGGTCAGCATTACCACGCCGACCAAATGCTAAATACATAAGTGCATAGTTCGCCCTATCGATAAGCCTAAATATATAAGATATATATAAGAAAGCCGCTCCGCCGCTGACGTATCCGGCAGCGCAGCTACGCAGCTTAGCCTAAGACGAAAGATATTTTAAAACTCAAAGAACAGACACGATCAAGACGTTGAACTGGCAGAACCATTTCTGCCCAACTAAATTTAAATAAAAATATTAAATAAAACCTCAGTCAGCCTGACGGCTGCAATAAAAACCCAAAAGACTATAATATTGATGGCGACTCATTACATTGGTCCAACACTGACATACGCCATCCAAGTGTGGGGAACAGCCTCTTACACTCAGCTCAATAGGCTTAGAGTAATACAATCGCGAGCGGCACGACATGCATCTGGGCTACCCTGGTATGTGAGCAACAGAGTTATTGAAAGGGACTTAAAAGTTTTCCCATTGGCAGACTAAATAAACTTCCACAGCAGCCGATATGCCGACAGACTTATCGCCCACCCGAACACGTTGGCGAATGATCTTGTCGACCCTATTTCCCTCCGACGTCTGAAGAGAATACATCCCCATGAACTCCTTACTCCTTAGATAGTATAATCTCTCCACGGTACATTTGTATACACTATAATTAAGGAACAGAATCCCTAATATCTTTTCAGCTACACATTAGGTTTCGTCCAGAAGGAACTAAACGATTCCTACTGACTAATGAATAATAACAAATGATCTGTTAAGTTGAAAAAAAAAAATTTTTCCTCTCAGTCCACGGAGAAGCACGAGACTTTAGCTTTATTCTTTGAGAGCGCTGCGGGGCAGCACATTGGAGGCTCGAGAGAACCGCAGTAGCCAATGATTCATCAGCCGCTGCAGTTTCACTTAAATATTTCATACTGTAAGTATGTAACAAATCACCAGGGCTCTATCCAAGACTTGAATCCTGGGATAGAAAGGCTTTGAGCTCACCGATTAGAATTTCTATTATGGCCGGAAACGCTCGCTTCTGGTATTTGCGGGTTGACCGCTTCCGAAGGCGGTCGGCTGTCTAATCTGTGTCATAGTGGAGCCTAATTCCATAGATGCTTTGCTATTTTTTCCCTTGGCTCTCGTGAGCGGTTTTTTTTTCCCAGCTCATAGGTGAGTTCCTTGGCATAGGTAATGCGTTCTAGTGCCAGTAGTATTATCCCTCTCAAGACCTGAGACCTGCAATGAACGCATGGAGGGCATCTGTAACCTCAGTATTAAATAAAATAGCACTGTCCGGTTCGTGTGTCGAAACGATCTTATTTGTTATAAAAGTCAACCGTTTCTCTACATCGTCGTAATACTGCATCAGGCTAAGTTTGCATTGCCTGACCGTCTCAAGTCCCTGCCGAAGAACAAGCAGTGACGTTTTGTCCGCGTAGGTGCAGTCCAATCGAGCAATTATTGCAACGAAATTTAAGACTGTGGTTTGGGCAACTAGTAGCCCTCATGCCGATCACCTGATAGGCACCTATAGCTGCCTATATATAGGCAGCGTCCATGTCTGTAAAGTTATTTGTCGTAGGTCGAAAGCCTTCTAAGTCCCACCCGTCGTCACTAATTGACTACTCATTGACTAATGGTTGGCACGAAACAAATATATTCTTGCCGAGTACAAATGATCGGCTTCCGTGAAAGAACAGAATTACGTTGCGCAAAAATATATAATGGAGGTAGACAACTTTTATCTTAAAAAAGGTTTTGACAAAAATGTAATTCCCGCTGCTTTTTTTCTCTTTTTTTTTTTTTTTAATTTTATGCCGCAAGAGACATAAGAAACATAGGGTAACTTGGGGTATGCAATTTATTTTCTAATTTAATAAAAAATTGTCTCTTCTTTTTTTTCAAATTTTTAATAATTATTTTTTTGGTTATTACTTGGTATTGTTGCTTTTATTAAGTAGATATGCAATATATTTCGAATTATAAACTCTCGAAGGTGTCGCTGAGTTCACTCATCAAACTTACATGTTTTCCTATTTTAAATATCCTGTTAGGTTAAATTGGAGTTGTAGGTCTGATGGAGTTGGGAGCCAAGTGTCTAATCCTGTCCCACGTTGATGTAGGAGGCGTGGCAGGTTGAAGTGTAGTCCAGCGGCGTTAGCTGCTATCCTGGAACGCAGTAGTACTAAAGTTGTAAGGGACAGTCTTCTTATGAAGATTAGGTTGGAGAGTTTACTTCCTCTCTAATCACCGGCCTTGTGGTTCGGCAATTATGTCAATAATAAGACAAGGATTTACGGCAATGCCGGAACTATGTTATATTGATGAAGCTTTCGCATCTTAGACAGAACTGAAGTACAAAATATATTGAAACATTAGTCTACCCTAGCTGGTCGGCATGCCGACTCAGCATTTCATGTATTGCAATTCGGCACTCTGGACATCGCGGGGTGCTGATCATCTTGAGCGCGTCAGCATTGTTTGTATCGATCTAATTAGTTGCTAGGGTATTATTTATGTAAAACTACTTAGTTGCCGAATCAGATATATCGAGTGTTCTTTTCAGTTGTTAAATACCTCCCTCCTCAGATTTAAGGCCGTCCTCGGTTGTATTAAGCTTATCAATCGCCCGCTGTATCTTGATGGAGGCTTGTTTTCTCCTTAATGCCAAAAAAAAAGATGAAGCAATCAATCAGACCGATGTTCAGGATCAATCCGGCCACGAAAAAAAAAATTTTTTGCGACCCTTTTTCTAACGCCCAAAACTGCCACGCCCATATTTTTGAAAAAAAAATTGCGTATATTTTCATAATTATATTAGTCTTGTAAATTTCTATCGATGTTCAAAAAACTATTTGCCCCACCCACTCTAACGCCATAAAATCGCCCAAAACTGCTACGCCCAAATTTTTGATTCATATTTCGACCTTTTTCATAATTATTAGTCTTGTAAATTTCTATTGATTTGCCAAAAAACTTTTTCCCATGCCCACTTTAATGCCCTAAAGTCGCCGAACCCACACTTTGGAACAATTCTTAAATTTTTTCTCATTTTAATCCCCAATATCTATCGATATCCCAGAAAAATGAACAATTTCGCGTTCGCATTCAGACTAGCTGAGTAACGGGTATCTGATAGTCGGGGAACTCGGCTATAGCATTCTCTCTTTTTTTCAGTTGTTTTTCCAATTTTATCGATATGGCGAAAACATTTTGCCCACGCCAAAACACCCAAATCTATCCCGGCCAGACCTTAGAACATTAAAATTATTTTATTAGATATTATACATGAAAGCTTAAACATATAAGTGTAATGGTGATAATTTTAAGCTGTTAGTGGACTTTAGTGTGGGTGTTAGCGCACTGGGAGCTGGATCGAGAGTGCACTAAAACATTCCTTCCCTCAGAAAACTTTTACGCAGATCTCGCCCGTAGATTAGTTAGGCTTAAGCGTATATGAAAATAAAGTTGAGTTGCTTATTAAAAATAATCGATTCAATTTTAAATAAATTTCACAAACGTAAAATTTTAAGTTATACATTTTATTTTGTAAAGTTTTAAATTTCGTACGAATTTCTTTAGTCCCGTACCGTAGCAAAAACGCGGCTGATTTATGTTTCTTAACAAAATTATCATTATATGCGGGGGCAACCTTGGTAATTTCAATGAACTTAAAAACTCAATTAGATAATTAATACGTCACTTCATCAGTGACTTATCTGAAGGAATGAATTTTGAATCGAAAAATGTATTAATTAATGAAGAAAGCGATGATCCGAATTTTGGACTGACATAAGTGAACCCACAATATGATAAACTTGACCTTGAACCTGAAATTAAATGCACTGTTGTCAACCCGCTTTGATCCATAAATGAATTATGAATCAAGAAAGTTATATGTTTTGTTGTGATGATTTGCTCGTCCATTGCAAAATCGAAATAAAAATTATAACGGTTGGCATGAAACTATCTTCAATACATCTAAATGTTAGCTAAGAAATGTTATGAAACTGGACCATCACCAGACAGAAGAGATTGTAATGGCTCTGGTTGAAATGGTGACACTTTTCATCAGCAGAGCACAACCTTGTAGTTTCTTTTGGATATTTGCGTGCGTTACAATGCTGGCATAAGACAATCATCGCACCAAAATCAATGCATTGATTGTGCCATTCATTGTAGCATCATAGTTTCTTGATTATCACGTGCAGCACAACGACGTCGTGTAGAGGCGACTGAAGCAATAAATAATATAGTTTCCGATAAACAAACGTTAGGGAGCTTGTGGTCAGTCGTGACACATTAATTTAGGGTCATACTAGAGCAGTATTATGCAGCTGGAATATACCAGACGGGATGCAACCCTTATCAGCTGCACCCGGAATGTTTTGGGATAATTCGGTTATCGCAAAAAGAGTGGGTTTCATGGCCTACATCTCGGCTTGAGTTTCCGACTTACTTTCCTTAAAAATAAAACAGTCGATGAGTCAAGTCGTGTCGGGAAAAAAGTCATAACCGGAAGGCGTGAGATTTTTTATTTTTTTTTTTGTCGCTGGAAATATTGTTAGAATGAGTTTTCCTCGACATTATCGGTGTGCGGGTTAAGTTCTTTAAGCCGGAAAAATCTTCGCTTGGCGTAGCCATTGCGCAGAGGCATTGCCGCCCAGACCCCATGGTTCGAGTGGGGCAGCCGCAGGTTAGTGAATATCGGAGGGAAATATTAGAGCAGAAATTGAAGCCGGGAAAATCTTCGCTTGGCGTAGCCATCGCGCATCAGCATCACTGCCCGGACCCCAAGGTACGACTTGTGCAGCCACAGGGGGGCAGAAGGAGAGCAAATAACCTAGTCAGGCCGTCTAGTGGAGCGCCCTTCCGATCGAGTAGCAGAGGAGGAGAATCAGCAGCCGGGACCCTAGGATGATTATTTAAATTAATTGCCAAAAAGGCAACCACTCTCAAAGTGGTTTTAAAGGCGCGGAAAATTTAGCGGGATTTAGTCCAGAATGCACAGTGCAAGTTCCTGATGAAGCGAACATCTAAAAATTTTAATTAAAAAATCTAAATAAAAACAAAAACAAAATCTAAATTATATGTAAAAATGCTAGATGAGCCTATCTGACCTAACCTACATCGAAAATTTTTAATCCCCGAACCGCCATTTTAAACTGAGAGAAAAGATGTTGAATTTAATGATGTATTACAAGTTTTCCCCATAAGCCATTAAAAAATGTGTACTCGAGTAGGAGACTTAGTTATATCACTTTTGTCTTTTTATATTATGTAAGCTAACCTAATTTAATTATTTTTCTAAGATGAGTTCATTTTCAGAAAGTGCGCGTTTAAATTTTCGAGTAAGAATTTATAAAAGTTTGCTTGCAGTCGTTTGATTTTAAATTCGAGTGAGAGTATCCGTAAAAGTATCAAAGTATTTGTGTAAAATTCCACGCTTTCATTTCAGCTCATCTGGGCCGGGAGATCGATCTTTCGTCGAGGAGTGAAAAGTTGAGTGAGTTTTATTTACATACATTTTTATTGAAAATATTCCATGAAATACACTGAGAAAAATTTACAGGAGGTCATTATTTTGATGGTGCACAAAATTTCATTGTTTTATGATACACCAAAAAAATTCATGGAAGCTAATTAGTAAAAGTAAATAAATTTGGATTTTTTTTTATTTATTGTTGAATTTTGCTTTCCATGTGTTTTACAAGAAAAGAAAGAATGCGAATAAATTATTTGTTCCTAATGGAGTGGAGGCAGTAGCCGATTGAATATAAAAAGAATTTACTCGCGAGCCTCTCTCAAACTTTTTTTTTATTTTTTTATTTTTTCTCTTTAATAATTCATTACCGTTTTTTTTTTCCTTTAAATTACAATCTGTTTTAATTAATAATAAGTAATTGGTTGACTAGATGTTAAGAATAAAAGAAGCGGTTCTTCCCAGTGCAAGGATACGCTAATACATTAATAATTTAATAGTTGAGTTCTGTTGGAGTTCTGCGTTTTAATCTTCTTGGTTCCAACTCTGGTATCGGTATTTGTCTCAAGTTTGAGTTTTGGTGGCTAAGTAGTTTATTTGTGTGTTTTTTGCTGCTTTTTTTAATAGTTTCGTTGACTGTTTATGTTTAAGTCATTATGTATATCTTCGTTTCTAATGTACCATTCGGCTTTTGTGATTATTCTGAGCACTTTTGATTGCGTTCGCTGAATTATCTGTAAGTGGGATTTACTGGAAGTTCCCCAGAGTTCTACTCCATACGTCCATATTGGTTTTATTATCGCCTTGTATATTTCTATTTTATTATAATATAAAAAATATCAAAACAATTTTCAAAAATGTGGTCTTGGCAGTCAACCAACTTGCGCTGCGTCTTTGTCCCTACAACGATTATTATAGTCACATAATTAGCACTGTCCAAAGAAATAAAAATATGCTGAGTGGCGAAATCACATAGTACGATCCCCGCTACTAAATGTTGTCGGCCATGGCCCAGTACTGAGCATACCCTTTTTACACCGCATGAGCAACAACAATATACGCTTCATCCAAGGTTTCAATTACGAGCTTGACCGCGCGGGCTACCCCAAACTCTGGTTCGTGCCCGGAGTGATCCTGAACATCGGTCTGATTGATTCATTCATCTTTTTTTTTGGCATTAAGGAGAAAACAAGCCTCCATCAAGATACACCGGGCGATTGATAAGCTTAATTCTACCGAGGACGGCCTTAAATCTGAGGAGGGAGGTAGTTAACAACTGAAAAGAACACTCGATATATCTGATTCGGCAACTAAGTAGTTTTACATAAATAATACCCTAGCAACTAATTAGATTGATACAAACAATGCTGACGCGCTCAAGATGATCAGCACCCCGCGATGTCCAGAGTGCCGAATTGCAATACATGAAATGCTGAGTCGGCATGCCGACCAGCTAGGGTAGACTAATGTTTCAATATATTTTGTACTTCAGTTCTGTCTAAGATGCGAAAGCTTCATCAATATAACATAGTTCCGGCATTGCCGTAAATCCTTGTCTTATTATTGACATAATTGCCGAACCACAAGGCCGGTGATTAGAGAGGAAGTAAACTCTCCAACCTAATCTTCATAAGAAGACTGTCCCTTACAACTTTAGTACTACTGCGTTCCAGGATAGCAGCTAACGCCGCTGGACTACACTTCAACCTGCCACGCCTCCTACATCAACGTGGGACAGGATTAGACACTTGGCTCCCAACTCCATCAGACCTACAACTCCAATTTAACCTAACAGGATATTTAAAATAGGAAAACATGTAAGTTTGATGAGTGAACTCAGCGACACCTTCGAGAGTTTATAATTCGAAATATATTGCATATCTACTTAATAAAAGCAACAATACCAAGTAAAACCCAAAAAAAATAATTATTAAAAATTTGAAAAAATACATTACCACCTCAAAATTCCACTCAACCTATGACAAATCAAAACCAATATTCACCGCGTTTCATACCGAATAATCAAAGAGGGAATTATTATGCATTTAGACGAGACTTAACACAAGCTCAGCAGAACAACCCACTTAATAAAACCCTTAACTTCCAGCTTTCGATATCAAATAATATTAACAGACAAGGGTCAGTAAAAAGACAACGCGAGAGTCAGAGGGACCAAAGCAGGATGGATGTAAATTTTCATCAAGCTGCCTCGGACACTCAAATGATAGAGAAGGACACACAAGTCCCTATGTAAATATAATTCATCATAATAAAAATTATAAGGGAATGATCGATACAGGATCATCAATTAACATCATAAGAGAAAATTTTGAGCATTTAGAAGAAAAGGAAGAAAACCTAACAGTATACACTATTTAGGGACCAATAAAACTAAAGAAAAGTATAATAATAAAACCTACTTCAGTATGTCCGTCTGCTCAAAAATTCTACATTCACAAATTTTCTGACAACTATGATTTCTTGTTAGGTCGAAAGTATCTAGAAGATACAAAAGCTAAAATAGATTATGCTGACGAAACAGTAACATTAGGCTCAAAAGTATTCAAGTTTCTCTATGAAGAAAAGAAGGGCAAGACCGCATCCAAATGCCTTGAACCACAACAAAGTAATGATTCCGCTCTAGTGGACAGAATCAAACCAAAAATGCAAAAGGTTAAGACCGCAGCTAAGTGCCTTAAACCAAAGCATCAACAGCAGAAGGAGACTGCATTACCCAAATGCCTCATTTCAAATGTTATTAAAGACACAGTGGACAATGATGTAACACATCCCGATCCCATGTCCGTTGACAACGATATAGTCAACTTCGCGATTAACAATGAGTTACGCGAATGTAACGAGTATAGACTCGAACACTTAAATGTAGAGGAAGTTGAATGTTTAAAGAAGGTCCTATACGAACATAGAGACTATTAAACATGTCATCCAAACTCAACAAGTCGACCCAGTATACCGTAAACCCTACAAAGTCAACAAACAAATTAATGAAATGATAGAACAAGGGATTGTTCGCAAATCAAAGTCTCCTATTCTCCTATTCTCCTAATTTGGTGGTCCCCAAGAAGGCAGATGCCTCTGGGAAACAAAAATTCAGGTTGGTAGTCGATTACAGGAATCTAAATGAGATAACTGTTAACGACAAATTTCCCGTTCCCCGAACGGATGAGATATTGGACAAATTAGGTAGGTGCCAATACTTTACAACTGTAGATCTAGCTAAGGGATTTCACCAAATCCAGATGGATGAAAATTCTATTGCAAAAACAGCTTTTTCAACTAAGCATGGGCATTATAAATATACTCGTATGCCTTTTGGTTTAAAAAACGCTCCAGCTACTTTTCAGAGATGCTTGAATAATCTTCTGGAAGATTTTATCTACAAAGACTGTTTAGTCTATTTAGACGATATTATTGTTTATTCCACTTCATTGGAAGAACACATTTTATCCTTAAAGAAAGTCTTTGAAAAACTGAGAGACGCTAATTTAAAGTTGCAACTAAATGCAACTAAATGTGAATTCATAAAGAATGAAACTGAATTCCTAGGACACATCGTCACAACAAATGGCATCAAACCAAATCCAAATAAAACCAAAGCAATTACAAATTTTCCATTACCCAAGACACCTAAGCAAATAAAATCATTTTTGGGATTATGTCGATTCTATCGCAAGTTTATTCCTAACTTTGCCAAAATAGTTAAACCCATGACCATCAAATTAAAGAAAGGTGCTATAATAGACACCAAATGTAAAGACTACATCGAATCATTTGAAAACTAAAGGTTTTGATAACTTGAGACCCGATATTAATCTATCCTTATTTTTCAAAACCCTTTTCTCTGACAACTGATGCCAGCAATGTAGCTATTGGTGCAGTGTTATCAAAGAATCACAAGCCAGTTTGTTGTGCCAGTAGAACGCTAAACGAACATGAAATCAACTATGCTACGATTGAAAAAGAATTGTTAGCTATAGATTGGGCTACAAAATATTTCAGGTCATACCTATTCGGCAGGCCATTTGAAAAATTAAGTGATCACAAGCCACTGGTATGGCTCAACAACATTAAAGAACCAAGCATGAAAGTGCAAAGATGGAAAATAAAACTCAATGAATTTGATTACAAAATCAAATATCTTCCAGGCAAAGAAAATCATGTCGCGAAGTTACCAGCATCCGTGGTAAGAATGAATGGTTTTTCGAAGTCTGGGTGTATGAGTATTGGGTCATTGGAAATAATGCGTCTACAAAGTCTTTGCCTGTAGTAACTTTTCTTCTCCCTTTCAGCTGTTTACTCATGGGCTTCGTTATTCGTGCAAAGTCTCTTATAAACTTCCTATAATACCCCAGTAAACCGAGAAAAGATTTAATAGCTCTTCTGTTGGTGGGGCAAGGAAATTTTTTTAACGCACTTTATTCCGTCTTGTGTGACTATGTGGCCTAGAAATTCTATCTCTTTCCTTAGAAATTCTGATTTTGAAGGTTGTAGCTTAAAGTTTGCCGCTCTAAGTTTTTCGAATACCATTTTTATGTCCAATAGGTGTTTTTGTAGGGAAGGCGAGAAAATTATAATATCGTCAAAATAGACTAAGCAAATGGTGCCGTTAAGATCGCTAAGAACGCTGTCCATAACCCGTTGAAAGGTAGCCGGTGCGTTTTTTAAGCCAAAGGGCATCCGTATGAATTCGTAGTGACCCCCTTCGACTGTAAAGGCTGTTTTGGTGATATCTTTTTGATTCATCTCGATTTGATGAAAACCGCTAGTTAGGTCGAGCGTTGAGAAATATTTTGCTTTGCCTATGCTATCTAATATGTCATTTATGTTTGGGATGGGGTATCTGTCCGAAATGGTTTTGTCGTTGAGTTTCCGGTAGTCTATTACAAGTCGCCATTTCCTGTTCCCTGTTCCGTCTAGTTTTTTTGGGACCACCCGACACCGGGGCGCTCCAAGGGGAGTGGATAGATCTAATAATGTGTTGGTCTAACATGGATTCGATTTGTTTTTGACTTCTGTTTTATAGACCAAAGGGTATCTGTAGGATTTTGTGTGGATAGGAGTGTTGTCTATGGTGGGGATGGAGTGTGTGATTTTGTTGGTGAAAGTTAATGGTGTTTCTGGGTTGTAGAATATGTCGTGAAATTGTTTACGTAGGGTTGTTAAAGCTGTTTTTTCTTCTGGATTGAGTGTTCTGTTAGGATTTGTAATGGGGCTTGGGGGGTATCATTATTAAGAGGTGTAGCTGATATATTAAAGAGTTCAATATGATCGTTTTTATTGTATGGGATGGTTTCTAGGGGGTATTCTAGGTATAATAGTTTATCTGAGTCGGATTTGTTAGAGATTTCGACGTTGGCAATATTATTGTTTGATTTATATAGTCCTTCTGACAACGATAACTCATTATTTAGTTGTGTAGTACAACAATAGGAATCCCCATGACTACCACCCCCACTACCCAAGATGATAAGATGGTAAGATGACTTTACTGTAGGCGGGGATGTTAAAAATTTTTGAGGCCTGGTTAGTGTACAGGAATATTGGGAGTGTAGACTTTGAAGTTACTAGTCGTAAATTTACTAAGTCTATTTTTGCTTCTAGGTGTGATAATAGGTCCATTCCTATGAGGCCATTGAAATAAGAGTGAAATTTGAATTTAAGTAGGGTAATTTTACCTTTGGTTTTGAACTCGGGTGGCATTGGGAATATTGCCTTTCCCTCAATTTTGAAACTATTTAATGCTGTTTTAATTGAAGTGGATATTGGTTGAATTGTGCACTCTAGTTGGTTTGCAGATTCTGGGTCAATGAAGAAATGACAAAGGGAATTTATGTTGGAGGTTCAGAGTTATGTATGGGAGGGATGTTGCATGTGTGGTAGGATTTATGTTTCCTGTTGGGTTCTTGAAGCGGGTGCCTGAAAATTTAGGTTGGTATGGCAGTGTTAGGTGAGTTTTTCTTCTTTTATGTTGTGTAGCCCATAGTTTGTTGTATTATTGTCTTTAAACGGGTTACTATTGCCGTTGTTTGATTGACGATATTGGGACTTGGGGTTTGAATAATGGTTTGAGTGGTTTTGGGTGTAAGATGAGTTACGTTTGTTGCGGTCGTTGTTGTCCCTGTGATTGTTGTTGTTATTGTTAGTTCGTCGTTCGGTGTTGTTTTGTGTGGGGGGGTATGGGTTTCTGTTCGGGTAACGAGCCCTTTCTCTTTGACATAGCTCGTAATCTGTTTCGATAGTCTTGGGGTCTTTCAATCTAATTACTGTTTTAAGTGGTTCTCTAATTCTTGAAATGAAGGCATTTAAACAGACTTCGTCATATAGTGTTTTCTTGGCTTCGATGATTGTGGCCGACTGTCCACTATTGGAAGTAGTGGATATAAGTTGGCTCCTAATCCTCGATAAGCCGAAGAACAATTGCCCTAGGGTTAGGTTATCCGGGAGAGATTGGAGATCGCTTAAGAGGGTAGCTTCGCTTTTCTTGCTAGAGTATAAACGTAGTAGGTTACTTTTGATATCGTCCCATATAAGTTTGGTGTTGGCTAGGTTTAGAGCTTCGTCTGCTCTTCCAACTATTTTATTCCTAATTGCCCTGAGTGTCAGAAGTCCGTACGGTGTTTGGTCGGTACCCCTAATGAGCATGATTATTTCCTCAACGCTAGTTATATATTTGTCGAGTTGGCCCGGAGTACCATAGAAAGTCGGAAGTTCTTTAACGAAGGCTAATAATATTGTGGTATTAGTGTATGTATGTAAAATTTTAATACTTTATTTGTATTAAAAGAGTGAGAGTATGGGTGCTTGTTTCAAAAAAAAATTTCATTTGTTTATTATTATTTTTTCTCTTTTCTTTTCTTCTTATTAAGATGTGCAATTTATATGTGACTTTGTGGTTTTGTATTCAGCCTTAGAAACCATACGCTTCACCGTTCATATAATATTATTCGTATTTGGGGTCTTTGTATGTGTATATGTATTTGTTTTGGTGGTTTGCATATGAAAGTAATGACACATGAAAGTAATGATGTGGTACTTGGCCTTACTAAGCTTCGGCAGTGATTATCAGCGATTGATTTCACACAAGTACATTACACGTCACTCTTACACGTTTATATATATATATATATATATATATATATATATATATATATATATATTTGTTTTGTGATGTAGTACTGGGCCTTTAATATTTCGGCAGTGGTTTATCAGCGATTGATGCCACGGAGGTACACTACATTTTTTTTTTTTTGCATTTGAAATATTTGTGTGTGTGTATGTTGTTAAGGCGGCTTATGTATTGTAGTAGGACTTTTGTTGTAATCACTTTTAGACATTTCTGCACTTCATTCTCACACTTTTTCCACAACTACTTACAATAGAACTAATAAAAGGTCTTATAGAGTATTTTCCATTCCAGTTTCCCGGCTGCGCCAGTTACCTCCGGGGAGCTTCGCGAGGTATTGTAATATAGAGGAGACAGGAGTTGTATGATCCAGAATGTAGCTTCAGCTGTCTCCAGAAAATTTTATCAGATATTTGCTGTGAGATTAAATAAGTAGATACGTCCACTTGTGCTTGCTGCGCAATCTCGACTCCTCGTCGTCTTTATTCTTAAATAAATAACAGAGAATATGTATGTGTGTGTTACAATGCTAAAGTTCTTAGAATTAAAGTATCTGACATAGCAGAAAGTATGAGTATGTTTATAAGTATTCATATGGAATTGTATGCGTTGCCCTGTCTAAGCGAAAAGAATGTGGTGTCAGCTTTTTGGGCGGATGTCGGCGGCTGACTCGTCGTTGATGTTTATGTTGCAACTTTATATCGCAAAGCTTCCCGGTTCGATGTCTTCTACTTGTGTAGGAGTGGTGGTGTATGGTACCGATGGGTCGGTAACTCGCGTTCTGCCTGCGTGGGTACGAGAGCGACAACAATACGACGAAAAAGAGGAAGGTTAAGACCTGACCGTGAGACAACGACGATCTATAATTTCAATATCCTATATTATTTATTTTATAATACGAATTAATTTAATAATATTATAATAAAAACCCACATATTTTCTTGATGAGGATCACTAGTTGAGTCGATCTGGCCCTGTCCGTCTGCGTAATTTGAATATTGTTTACCTTATCAATATTTAACATTTGTCCCATAAATAAATATTAATTAAATTTTAATCTTTTAAATAGAACCGTATACCTATTTTATGCTAAAGCATTCGATTTCTTCTTGCTATACCCTCGCTTTGCTGCTTGAATTACTGTTTCTCTTTTCTAGCCAAAGTCAGCGTACTTTGTCAGTTGACTACGGCGATTTTTCGTGAATAAAATTTTTTTTTTGCAGAATAAATTCTTTTCATTTTCATTTAACTTTTAACACACGTTTTTTCGTCATTGACATCGTACTTCATGAAGCCTTCTTTAAAATATTTTGCTTAAAGAATTTTCTCGAACAGTGGACATGTTATATTTACCAGATACCGCTCTACCGGGGTCCAAACCAACATTCCAAAGCAATTAGTAGTTTTAAAAATATTAAGCATTTTTTTATTATAAAAATATTTCTCGTTTAGAAGCTTAAAATCTACGTCTGTCCGTCTTCCCGTATGAACGTCTATAAAGGACCTATAAAGGCTGAAAGGTTAAAATTCAGTATACAGATTCTAGAGACAAAGGTTTTTTGACTCATGTTGCCACGCCCACTATTACGTTCACAAAGCGTACAAAACTGCCACGCCCACATTATTAAAAATTCTTTGGAAATTTTTCATAATTAATGTTATGTTGCCACGCCCACTCTAACGCCCTAAAGCCGCCGAACTGGTCACGCCCACACTTTTGAACAATTTTCAAATTGCTCCTCATTTTATTCCCCAATATCTATCGATGTCCCATAAAAATTATGAAATTTCGCGTTCGGATTCACACTAGCTGAGTAACGGGTATCTTATAGCCGGGGAACTCGACTATAGCATTCTCTCTTGTTTTTATTTCCATATTATTTTCATTTTTTAATTATACCCGGACCTCGCAGAGTAAAGGGATTTAAGAAATGTGAACAAAAATACAGTTGCAATTTTATTAATTTATTATGATAGACAGAATAGTTTACAAAACTAGACTAACTTAAATAGCATAGCATTGGCTACAGGGCCTACAGCTATATTGGTTTACAATGCTATTATATCCTAATCTAGTTAATATCTAATTTGATAATTTGCTTGTTATGTACATTTGCCTGTTTTGTGTTTAGATTTTGTGGTATAATTTAGTTTTTTTGAGGAAAAGTATGTATTTTGTATGTTATCTGGATTGGGTTTGCTAAGAAGGTTTAGAGGGTTAGTGTTGTTAAATATGTCTTGTTTTGCTTGTAGGAGGAATGGGCATGAGTTTAATTTATGGCTTATTGAAATATCACCTTGGCAAAAAGGACAAGTTGGTATTGAATTGGGATTTAGGTAGTGTTGGTGGGTTATGTTTGTGTGTCCTAGTCGAAGTCGTATTATTTTTATTTGGTCGAGTCTGGTCAAATTTGGGTGGGATTGTTTGAGGTAATCGCATGTGTATGAGGTATTAATTGATTGGTACCATGGACTGCAGTTTATTATGTTTATTTTCTTTTTTGTCGGCAAGGTCGGCTTTAAGCTGTTTTTTTATATCAGTGGTATTTATGTTTGGGATGAGGATAAGTGGCACATTGCTTGCTGATTTTGCAGCTTAATCGGCTAGTTCATTTCCTTTTATTCGTGAATAACCAGGAATCCACATTATTTTAATTTTAGGTGCATGTTGCGTTATAAGCTATCGTATTCTGTTGGGATAAAAGTTGTTATTATTTGTATTTTGGATTGAATCTATGGCTGATAGAGAGTCGGAACAGATAATAAATTTGCCTCTTCGGTTTTTAATAAGTTATATTGCTTCTAGGATGGCGATTGTTTCGGAGGTGAGGACGGATGAATATGGAGGCAGTATGCCGTATTTCAAGATGCCTGTCTCCGTTGTAATGGCGAATGTTATTGTGTAATTAATTTTTGAACCGTCAGTGAATATGAAATTATGAGTTTTAAGGTTATTCTTTGTGTGTTCGTATAATTTTCTATATTGATCTGGAAATGTTTGATCTTTCTTATGGATTCTGGGTGATGTGTCTATTAGATTGGGGAGGGTCCATGATGGCCTGTCTTTATGAAGTTTTACTGGTTTGTAGGGTATGTTTAGTTTTAGGCCAAGCTTGATTATTCGGCCTATTATTGGTGTTTTTTTCTTTTTAGTTTTTTTTAGGCTTAACGAACTTATGAATTGGTGTGTTTTTGGAGAAGATTAGGTTTTGAGATAGTTTAGGTATTTGAAAGTCTCGTTTCATTTCTAAAGAGGGAGTATTTGATTCGTAAAATTAATTATTTATTGGTGTAGAGCGATAGGCTCCGAGAGCTAGACGGATTTCAGAGTTAAATGGTGTTTTTATTTTGTTTTTAATGCTTTTGGGAGCATGGACATACTCTAGTTTGGCTATAACTGTTGCCTTTGCGACATTAAATAGTGTATATGTGTTGCAATTAAATTTAAAACTAGATAGGCATTTTATTATATTTAGTTTATTGTGAAGTTTGGGTAGAATTAAGTTTATGTGAGAGTTCCATTTGTATTTATTGTTTAATGTCATTCCTAGAACTTATAAGGAAGTAACGGTAGGAATTTGGATGTTGTTGCAGCTTATCTTGCATGTGCAGTGGTGTTTTCTGCATATGTGGAGGTGTTGGCGTTTGGATAGGGATAACGATGCCCCTGAGTAGGAGGCCCAATTTTCTATATCGTTAAATTTGTATTTGTGTTTTTGTTGAAATTTTCCATTCCTGCAATTGCTAGATTATGGAGTGCACACCTACTCGATCGAAGGCTCTTGAAAAATCAAGAGTAGATTGTTCTAGATTGTAGATTGAGTAGATTGTTATAAGTCACTAGCCACCAGAGTCTTTTCGCTACCATTTTATCTAGCGTTTTTGCTATACAGCAATATATGAGGAAGTTTTAGTTTTGTCGGTTTTTGGTTTGAGGATTGCGATGATTAGGCTTGTGGTATGTGGCTATTGAATATTTCATTAAATAGTTTTGTTATTCTGTTTTTTGTTGTGGGGGAGCTATTTTTGATCATTTGGTATATTCTATTAAGCCCTGGAGCACACCCTTTTAATGTTTGTAGGGCTGAGCTGAGTTCGAGATATGTTATGTTTTCTTCTATGGTTTGGGCTATTGGAGAGGGGGTACAGTGATGTAAGTTATTTCTATATTTATTGTTTCGGAACTCCTCTGAAAAATACCAGTCGCCGGAGAGGTCAAAAAAGTGTTGTGCGAATTTGTTAGCAATTTCGTTGCTAGCCAATGTAGTCTCGTTGTTTTCTGGGTTTGTGATGGCATGGATTTGTTTTACTGGGTTAAGTCCGCAGAAGCGCCTTATATTGGTCCATATTTTGGATGAGTGGGTTGGATGGTTGAGGTGAAAAAGCTGGAAGCTTCTTTTTTTCTCTTTTTTAATTCGAAACTAAATTTTGCAATTTTTCGTCTATAGTCTATAAGGTTGTCGAAAGTAATTGTGCGGCTTAATTTTTTCCAGGCAAGTTGTTTTTGTTTTCGTAGTTGGTCGAGGTGTATATTCCACCATGGAACCCTGTATGGATGTGTGTTAGGTGCGGTTTGTGAGATGGAGAGGTTTGCGCTATGAAGAATAATTCTATTAATTTGAGCGGCTTCTTTGTTTACGTTGTGGGAGGTGGGGAATTTTTTGTTTATTTGTTGGGTAAGTGCGTTAACTGTTCCCAGTTCTCTTCTTTTAGTTTAAAAAAGGGTCTGTTAAATTTTTGTGGATTGGTTGTTGGGAATAGTGTTGTGATAATAGGGAAATGGTCGCTACCATGAAGATCGCTTAGTATTTCCCACTTGGCGTGGGGGGCTAGGATTGGAGAGCAGAGTGTGAGGTCTATGTGTGTGTAAGTATTGTGTGTTGAAAAGTGTGTGGGAGATTTCTCGTTTAACAGAATAAGATGCTTATTGTCAATGAACCTTTGAGTTTTTTTCCCTCGTGTATTTGTTGTTGGGGAGCCCCAGGATGGATGCCATCCATTAAAATCTCCCGTAATTAGAGAGGGTGTTTGTTGTATATTAAATGTATTTTGGAGTGTCTGGTTAGTAATGTTTTTGGTCGGAGAAATGTATTTGGAAAATATGTTTAAATTAAGTTTAGATTCTATACTTATGGCTATTGCTTCCATATCGCTTATGATGTTAAGGACAGTGTATTGGATTGATGTGTGCACTAGTAGTGCTACGCCCCCAAATCTGTTGGTGGCGATGTTTGTTAATAGTTTGTAGTTTATTGGGGTTGGAATGTTATTAGTGTAGTGTATATGGGTTTCTTAGAGGGAAATTATGTGAGGGGAGTATTTTTTGATTAGAATAAGGAGTTGGTTGTAGTTGTTTACATATAATTTTAAACTCCATTGGATTATAGTTAGTGACATTTGTGAGAAAATTAAAGCTTATAACTTAACTTAAAGGTAGTGTTAACGGTTTATGTTATGTGTAGTTTAAGGATCTAAATGGATTCACTGTCGCTCTCGTTAGTGTGTTTGTTTTTGGTTAGAGCTTTGGCCTTTAATTTCGATGCTTTAAGGTTTGTGGATAGGTTATTGGACTTATCTTTCGGGAAGATTTGTATTTTTAGGTCTACTGTGAGTTGTGATGAGTATGGCGTAGATGATTTGCTGGTAGATGTGGTGGGGGTGGGGTCAGTGTCCATGTCTTTTAGTTTGTCGTAGCTGTGGTGGTGATGGTGTTGGAGTGGTTGGTTGAATGGTAAGGTTGTTTTTGCTGGTCCAGTTGTTGGTGTCTTAGATGAAGTGTTCTGTGCTGCTGATGTGGGTGTGTAGTGCGGATTTTGGTGTTGCGATTGGGTTGTATATGTGTGAATATTAGGTGACTGAGTGTTTGTTGTCCTCTGGGCTGTGCAGTTTGTAAGTGTTGTGGCATAGGTGTCTTTCGGTTGGAAACCATGACGTTCGAAATAAATGCGTTGGGCAGTTTTATGGTCAACTTTTTGTGTGGTTTTAATAGCTGTTAGTTCTTGGTTTTTTATGATCGTAGGGCATTTGCGGTCAATTGGGCGAAAGAAGCGAAAGGGAGACGGCAGAAACAGTTCGTTAAACGCTTGGTCTGACCGCGGCAGCCTAGTTCCGAAAGCTCATCGAAATTGGGCAACGATAGCTCAAGTTTAGAGATTCGTGCTATTGTATTATAATATTCGATATATAACGATATAGTTTGAAGTGCGTTATTCTTTGATTGTGGCGGTGGAAAAGCGGCTAGGAGGAAAAATCAGACGAATTTTTATGTGAATATATCCCTAAACCCGATTGCTGGGCAGACGAGTGGAGTGTGAAGAGAAAAAAAGGAAGATTAGATTGGAAGAGGTATACAGATTATTTTCTTTTATTTATTTAACAAAATTAAATACAGTATAAAATACTAAACCTAATTAAATTTAATGAGTACTAGCTACGGGAGCCTTCAACTCAAGACTTATGGGTTATTACTTTATATGATAAACTTACCTTTTTGGACAAATTTGTAAATTTTTCAGATATTTTCACAGGATGGGTTACTTAAAAAATTCGAAAGACTATGTGTACCAAATAGTTGAGATCTAATTGAGTGCAATCGACTGCAGGCGTCGAGAATGTGGTCAACGGTTAGCTCGTCCATGGAGTTCATGTGACGAGTTCATTCCCATGGATACCTTGATGACTGGAACACAGAGTAAGGTGATTTTTGTTAGATGAGAACTTAGAATGTGCATAACTTCTTGTGTTGTGGGGTCATTATGATTCCAGTTCCGCTATACGCAGGAAAGAGCGAAGAGCCTGTCTGTGCAGATAACAGATTTACCAGCGTTTTGGAAGCGAATTGGCGTGCTTTGAGAATGGCGCCTACCTCCTGCAATTATTTTACGGTTGCAGTCAACAACCGCAAACGTGGTTGCGCCAGTGACTTTAGTACTATCGGTGTAAATCTAGTTTTTCTCACCAAGATCTTTTTGTGCGTTCATAAAACTTTTTTGGTATTCTAAGCGGCATGTATCCTTTTTGGCAGCATTGTAGATTTGAAGTTTTATATTGGGCTGTTTGGAACCCCAATGCGCTGGCGATTTGAAGGACTTCCTGGGGTTAGGCAGAGGGAGGTCTAGTTGCTTAACGTAGACTGGAATATGCGGATGTGCACGCTACTGGAGATGTGGGAAATCCTCGAATGGCGCGACGGACCACTCCGGGATATGGGGCTTTTAGCTTTTTTAAGAGCGATTTAGCACACCATTAGATAGCATTAATGCGCGCGTAATATCTATGAGAGTCTTAATATGTATACAATAATATTAAGATGTTAGAAATTTAATAATGGTAAATCTAGTTTCCAGTTGGTTTCTTGGAATCTGACAGAGCTGTTTGAAAAGTAGTTTGGAGTCGAAAGCTATCCCCAAGATCTTTAAAAAGTTTACATCTTTTATTGTGCGGCTTTTAAAGTCAATGTGGGAAAGGTTACAACGTTGTTTCCGACAAATATATACTAGTTTGCATTTTTCAATGGCAAGAAAGGCCCCAGAGGTAGCTCCCCACAACTTAATTCTTTGCAATATTTCTAAAAATTTTTCTCTGACTGTGTTAATTTTTTTTATTTTTGTAAAGATGATCGTCTGCGTATAGTGAGATGTAAATACCTTTATGCCGAGTTACAATGTCATTTATATCTTCAATTGTTATCATAAATAAAACCACAAAAAGTGGCGAACCCCGCGAAATTCCATTGTGTAAAATGTGGAAGTTCGATGTGACATTGTTTATTGGAACCCTGAAGGACCGATTGGTCATGAAGGCTTTAAGAAGGTTATAAAACCTTGGACCAATGCCCCAGCGCCCGAGTCTGCAAAGTATGGCCACGCGATCGTAGGCTCTTTCAAAATCGAAAGAGCGTTCGACGCGAACGTTGGATACGCAATAACGGCGTGTTATGATTTCTTTTGAAAGCAACTTGATTATGGGAAATTAGGTTGTGGCGTTTAATGAACCAGTTAAGTATTTGTGCTATTATTTTTTCTAATGTTTTTCCTAGACAGGATAACAGAGAAATTGGACGATAGCTGTTAATATCGGAATAAGGTTTGTTTGGTTTTGAGATAGGGACAATGGTAGCCGATCTCCATGTATGTGGGTATTTTCCAGTGTTCAGTATTTGATTAAAGATATCCAAAAGTTTTGTTTTTAGGTGGGGAGTTTTTGAGCATAGGGTATGATACTCTGTCGGCCCCGAGGGCTTTTTCCTTTTGCTTTTGCAATGTGGATTTGGAATCTAAGCATGTAGCCGACGGGGAAAGTGAGTCGTCGAGATAAGGCTCTGAAAGATACCGATTTTTTTCTCGTATATATTCTGTTGAAAAATTTTGGTCAGAAGAGTTTTCAGACCAAGATAAGGCAAAAAGGGCAATTGCTTTTTTTGTATCTGATAAGGTTTGTATCATTCATTTTGGCTTTGTAGGACGAGAACAAGCACTGCTTTTGGTGCCTAAGCTGTTGAAGCTTAGCGTTCCACCATGGCACTTTGGCTTTGTGGATCACTCTTTTCGTTTGGGGAATGCTGCAGTTTGCAGCTGCTCGTTTGACTTTCGTCACTTGTGCGACTTGCTGATTTAGGCAACCGTCAGTCCAATATGCTGCTGATTTTTCGCAACTTTCATTAAAGCGTTTCCAGTTTGCTAGGTCTGTCTTGTATTTAGGCAGAGGTAAAGTATTTTCGAGACGGGTAGGTAGGTTTATGTAGATGGTTATGGGAAAGTGGTTACTTCCATGGAGATTATCTGATATAGACCAAGTGCACATATGGGCTGTCTGTGGAGATATCAGTGAGATATCGATGTGAGTGAAAGTATTGTGAGTTGAAAGGCGAGTCGGGGAACCGTCGTTAAGAGCAATTAGGCTGTTTTTAAGAATTACGCTTTCAATTTTTTTACCCCTTGTGTTTGTTCGCGGCTGACCCCATAACAGACTCCATGAGTTTTGGTCACCCAGGAGTTGGATTTTGTAGAATTTCTGATATGTCAGAGGATGAAAAGATTTGACTTGGTGGGATGTATGCATTAACAATATTAAAAACCAATTCAAATTTAAACTGCAATGCGGAGTAGAGTATGCTGGAGTTAATGTTACGGTATGTGTGTAAAACATTCCTTTTAATAAGACCACCAATGCCTTGTTTGTTATAAGAAAAATTGTGGAAATTGGGGCAAATAAAATTTGTAGATTTACATGGAAGGTTGGTTTCCTGCAAAAATACAATATCGGGTGCGTGGTCTTTTATAAGTAGTGTCAGTTTGTTGTAATTATTAAAAATACCGTGGATGTTCCATTGTAATATAGTAATTGTCATGATTAAAGTTTTTTTTTGTTATTTGTTGGACTATTATTAATTTGTGGTGTGTGTATAAGGGTTTGTGCATATGAATGTAAGGGTGAGAGGATCAGGACTAGGAGTCGGGATCATCCATAGTGTCATCTGAGTGTGTTGTGTTGATTTTTGTTTGTAGGTTTGAGGTGTGTGAAGCAATTGATTCCTTTGAGATGGATCTTGAGGTCATTAACGTATTGTTGTCGTCATTGTAGGCTTGTCCTATTAGAGCATATGCTTCCGACCTAAGGGAGCAAGATTGTTCCATACATGTTTTTAGTTTACTTGTTGGGCTGAGAGATATCAGTTTGAGAGATATCAGTTTTGGCAGAAGTGCTTGAGGCTGAAGTAAGATTCTCTTCGAGATTCAAAGGGTTGGTCCGAGAAGTGGGATACGTTGGTGAGAGCGGAAATGGTACTTTTGTCGAGCTGGTGGGCAAGTCGGTGATTGTAATCGTGTCTGGGTTTCTAGATTTTTTGACAAGAATAGCGGATGCTGGGTTTTGGCTTGAGACGGTCGAGTATGTAAGCGTGGAGTTAGTTGTTGTGTTTTGTTGTTGTTTTACGATCGTGCGAGCTTCACGGAAACTGGATTTTTTGTTTGTTTTGGGGGTTCGCCGGTGCAGTTTGCACAGAAAATGAGAGTGCATGGCACGGAAAGGTGGGGGTGAGATCGCATGATACACAGGCGGGTGGGATTTTGCAGTGCTTTGATGTGTGGCTCGATAATTGACAAGACTTACATCTCAGGGTGCGTAAATGGTGCCTTTGACAAAGTTAAGAGTGTCGTGAAGCTTGCACTCGATATCGTATAGGCCGGGTAGAGAGGTCACTTTAATAAATTTGGCGCTTACTTCCCTGAAGTTGACCAGCAGGAGAAGGTTACCATCGCGAAGATTAGAGATGGATATGATGTCTTTGCTTATATACTTAAGGGCTCTATGGACGGCAAAGCAGTTATAGTCGGATATGGTTTTTGGAAAGTTTTTTGATGAGAGTGTAAGATTATTTGTGGGGAATCAGACTATGCTTGCAGGCAGAATCATATTTGAAGATTTTTTATTGATATTTCTATTATTATCATTTTTGCATTATTCCTTTTATATTATTTTAATTTATATTTTTCTAAGTTGAAGTTCATAGCCCGCCAGCAGACCAAATTTTTCTCAGTGTGATTTTATTCGATCCCATTTGCATATTGGAACGGCTTAACGCAACGACCTTTTCCTCAAACACAATAACGAAATTTTTAGCAACTGTTTTTATGCCTCTCTAAGATTATTGTTGATCAGGTCTTTTCGCATGTTGGAAATATACACATTTCCAACAGGTACCAGAGTTACACATTTACTGGAGTTTTACTGGAGGCACCACAAAGCCTCTTTTTGAATTTGAGTTGGTATTTCCCGGCAAATGGAAATTTTCTTGGAACATGTCAGGCGTAGTTATGGCTATCAAAAGTTAGTAGACAAGTGTCGGAATTGCTGCAGGGATGGGAAGATTGCTCTGAATTTTCTGATCCAGAGAAAGTAGAGGAGGTAGATGCTCTGGCATTGGTGTGCTGTAATTGCGTGCCATCGTTTGTTGATTGTGGGGAAAAGTGGAATGTCTTTTGCTTTGGTTGTGGTGCCCCAAACGCATTCAAGCCTGATTGCGTCAAATGTCAAAAAAAGGGAACACACTGAACACACGACACAGGAAAGAGTCCTGTGTTCCTCGCAACAAGCCGACCATTGCAAAGATAAACTAGTAATTAGCTACAAATTAACCAATCAGAATAAGTGATCATGAAGTGCATTCACCTATTTTCTGGCCACAAATAAGTCCGACTAGAAAACTATTCCGAAATGCCAAGAGAATGAGAGAGTTTTGGCGATCAAACGATAAATGCCATCAGGTACAAAAACCTAGATAGGCGCCCATTTGCTGAAGTACGACTACTAGATAGTACGGCTAGATAGATAGGAAAATAAATAATCTAGAAATGTATATTATACTCTCGCTTAAACAAGATTTGTATTTGGGAATTGATTTTAAGTCTGCTTTTGAACTGCTGTCTTTTATCATGCACTTGGATGAATTGGCCAGTGATGCTCATATACTGTCAGGATTAGGAAAAACAAGCTTTCTCACCATAGAGGTGGATGAATCCAGTGAAGCAACGACATTCGCCAACGATTGAGAAATTGCTTTACGAAAAAGTCGACCAGATGTTAAAACTGGTCGTGAACGAGGAATCTGATAACCCTTGGTCATTGTCAGCTGTCTCAGTGCAGAAACCAGGAAAAGTTCGTCTTTAACTCGACAGTCGAAGTGTAAATGCGGTCATAAAAAAAGATGCGTATCCATTACCTCAAATTGATGGAATTCTTAGTATGCTTCCCAGAGCGAATTTCATTTCCAGTCTAGACCTTAAAGACGCCTATTGGCAATTCCTTTACATCCTAAGTCCCGCGATAAAACATATCGGGAAAGCAATTATATCAGTACAAGGTAATGCCTTTTGGTCTTATTAATGCGTGTTGTCTTTCAGTACTAGTTAAGTGTCGATGACCCCACGAAACCCCATGTCAACAGAGTACAACAGGGGATCAATTCAACATTTATCAGAAGCATTAATACGACGCCATTTGAGCTACTGGTTAGTGTTAAAATAAGAACGAAAGGTGATCTTCAGATACGAGACTTGATAAACAAAGAGGCCGTAGCAGTGTTCAATGAAGAACGCAGCGAGTTACGAGTAAAGGCAAAGGCTCAGATACTGAGACTGCAGAACGAGAACAAGAAACAAACTTCGACTTAAGCCAGCAAGACGATATGATGTTGACGACCTATAGCTGAAAGCTAAGTGTTTGGGGCCTTATAAAGTTCCATAGGTGAAGTACAACAACGCCTATGATGTCCAAAAAGTAGGCAACAAACAAAAACTCTGCAACATGAAGCCATGACCGATTGGAAACGATGACAGTGATGACGATGAAGCATTCGGGTCGAAGGCTTAGTCAGAATGACCGAATGTGGGATTGGTTTTTGGCTGTTTATCCAAATCCCAATAGTAATAGCTGATCCCTAGACGACGACACCGACGATAACAAGAAGAGCAACGACTACAGACGATGAAGGTGGCGAATTAGCGAGGTGGCGATAACGCTGTTTGCGACGATCAACGAGGAGCCCAACGCTACGAGAGCGCCTTTAAAATACGAATAAAGGTAATAATATTATGATGAAACCCCAAATTTTGGGGGTTCGTCCGGGATTGAGCAAATGTGAACGGGATTGAACAAATGTGAATGGGAATGAGTAAATGTGAACGCGATGGGACAAATGTGGACGGGATTTAGGAAATATGAACAAAATCGATGACATTAAACAAAAGTTTTACGTGTAAAACAAAGAAAAAAATACAGTCGCAATTTTTTGCTATAAGATCGTGTTTAAGTAATTTCATAAGTGATAGATTACGCTCAAGCAAGAAAGAGAACATTGCTGCTCTCCATTGGTTTGTGTTCGAGTGTGAAGGAGGCTAGAAGTAATCGGTAACTAGCGTCAACCGAAACCGACGAAGACGAAACTGACGATTTAACAGACGGTGAGGCAGAAAACCTTATGTTCCAGACACCGAGCAGAGCAATGAACGTCGAAGGAAATGACTGAAATGTACAAGGAGCAGACGAGATGAATACGATACGAAACGTTTTTACAGAAAACGCCAGTATGTCGACTCAGTTTTCCCGACGTATAAAAAAAAACATACGCAGTTATGATCACACTAACACTATTCCAGTCGAAATATGGATATAATAACACGAAGAACAAGCGCCACTCTTGTATTGGAAAGACTTCCAGAAGTTTCTTTTTGCAGAAAAGACACCAAAAGGAATTGAAAAGTAGTTTGCGTTGAGCGAGAGAGGTCTAAATTCGTGGAATTCTCTCAAAATAGCATTGCTATCCGAATGTAAGCAGCAAGGTAGTTGACGAACAAATCGTGCGAAACGTGGCAACAACGACTGTGTTTTCGAGTACTTTTATAGAATAAAAGATATTGCTCTAGAGATAAAATTGAAGATGAAACTTTCAGACAGTATTTAATTGACGGCATCGAGGGAAAAAGTGAGAACAAAACAATATTATATGGTGCCAGAAATATGAGTCAATTTAAAGACAAACTAAGGTATTTCGAATAAATAATTGCAAAGGAAAATCAGAGTGAGAAGGACAGGTCAAAGCGCAACGAGAACAGTATGAAAGGAAAAGATAGAAAAATCAGAATGTAAGCGAAGAGGCGAAAAGAGAAGTGAACTGCTACCACTGTGGTAAAAAAAGGCATGCGTGCCGTTTGATTTCTTAAAACGATCTTACCAGCAAAGATGTTTACATTGCTAATAAAAAGTGTACGCCGTTAAGTTCAATATCATACGGGAAGATTTTATTGTGATATTGGCAAGCCGAAGCTATAAAGATGCAATGTCGCATTCGGACCGCGACTCCAATAAAATAAAACCACTTGGACAATTCAAACAAAAAATTCTGATTGATGAAGGAAGATTATATGTTAGATTTTTATGTCGTTCCAATCAAGTTTCTTGATATGCCATTAATTATCGAAGAACAGATATGTGTACACGCAGAGATTGTTTTTATTTTTTAATGGCTTGCAAGTGCGAAAAAAAGATTAATGACGAACAAAATATTCTAAATATTTGTGTTGAAGTACACAATGAGTTGTTTGACATTAACAAGGCAGCGAGCGAATAATATGCAAAGCAAGAGTTGCGTGAGCTAATTTCGAACTATGAACCGGTCAAAACAAAAACAACAAATAGAAATACGTAGAAATACGTATTGTGCTAAATGATGAATCGCCTATTTTCTCACGTCCACGTATTGTTAACGAACATATTGAAGTGTGTCTTGATAATGACACAATTGAAGAGTCAACATCCGAGTTCACAAGTCCCCATAGTGCTGCTAAGAAAGCACGACGGTTCTGCAAGGCTGTGTGTAGATGATCGCAGAATTAACAAGGTAATTATTAAAGACCATTTGCCATTACCGCTCATTGAGGATCAGTTGGATCGTCTGCAAAAAGCAAAAATATTCAGTACAATTGATTTGAAAATCGGATTTTGCTGAATCAAGAAAGCAGAAAATATACGTCTTTTGTGACACACCGAGGACAATATCAGTTTTTGAAGTACCCATTGGATTTTCAAATTTTTGAGCGGCACGTCAATGCGATATTCTTAGATCTGTCACGCAGAGGAATTGCGTTGTCCTATGTAGATGATATTATTATCCCCACTAAGACCGAACAAGACGCTGTACAAAACTGAAAGGAAGTTACAATGATCATGGTGTACAACTCAATTTGGAATAATAAAATTCAAAATACAATACAATGATTATAATGACTAAGGCCGTGTGGTTCCTCCAGATAAATTTCTTCTCGTCTGAAAATACAACATAACGCCACTCCTTAGACCAGTCATATGAGCTCGAGCAAAACTGAGTCGTGTTTAGAGGTAATTTTTTTGAGTTTTTCGTGTTCTTATTATTATATATGGTAAATATAATTATTAAAGATCCGTTCTTTTCGCGAGTGATTCTTTGTGATTTCTGCAGTGGTATAAACAAATAAGCGCCGTTTGGTGTTGTTTTTTGTTTGCACATAAACTGCACTGTGCACCTATTCTCTCGCTCTGCCACACAAAATCTAAAATTTCTAAGCGTGAGACTGCTCTCGTGCGGTTCTTTTAACAGCTTGCTTGAAATTTTTTGATCTTGTGTTTTTTAGACAAGCATGGACGAAATCCGAAGTTAACGTTGCGCGAAACATTCGTAATTTTCGGAGTTGCGTCGACCGGTGCGTGCGGCAAACTGGCAGAACCACACGGTGGAGACGTGCTATATCTTGGCGCAGGCATCACGCGAGTTGAATGTACGCCTGTTGCAGGTAAATAGCAAAATACAACATAGCGATTTCCCGCAGCGGATAGAACAACTGATAGCGCTGCCAACTTGGCGCAGTGGGCGATCTGGAGAGGGATGCGTTGCCAAATCCACTGTGCGATCAGTGTTTTGCTGCGACAGTTGGGCGTGCAATTCAAAATTAAATTTAAATTTATATAATTATAAATAAATAATAAATTTATATAATAATAATAATAATAATAAATTTAAATCTAAACCGTTAAAATTTAATTTTGATACTGGTCCTGGGGAGCGCACCATTCGCTAAGAAAGGGGAAAAGGCACATAGGTCGCGGACAGACCGAATATCATCCTCTCACCGTTCTAGTGCTCATTGAGGATCAGTTGGATCGTCTGCAAAAAGCAAAAAATATTCTGTACAATTGATTTGAAAATCGGATTTTGCTGAATCAAGAAAGCAGAAAATATACGTCGTTTGTGACACACCGAGGAAAATATCAGTTTTTGAAGTACCCATTGGATTTACAAATTTTTGAGCGGCACGTCAATGCGATATTCTGAGATCTGTCACGCAGAGGAATTGCGTTGTCCTATGTAGATGATATTATTATCCCCACTAAGACCGAACAAGACGCTGTACAAAACTGAAAGGAATTTACAATGAACATGGTGTACAACTAAATTTGGAATAATAAAATTCAAAATACAATACAATGATAGTGATGACTAAAGCCGTGTGGTTCCTCCAGATAAATTTCTTCTCGTCTGAAAATACAACATAACGCCACTCCTTAGACCAGTCATATGAGCTCGAGCAAAACCAGTGGAAAATCCTTGGCCCACGTGGGAACCCCTTTTTAAAGCTGGGTCCTTACCTAGGTAACCGTAAGCCGTAATTAATGAACAGTTCAGTGGGGGGCAGTCCCCGCTCGCAACGACCCGTTCAGGAGGAGCTCCCCTCAGCCGCCGTTGACCAGCGACTGCAGTGCTGCTGTAGAGGTGGAGAACTTGGCTCCTACAGCAGCTACCACCGCGACAAGTCAGAAAACGATGGACCACATTGCCGTGCCATCGAAAAAGTCGGGAGCGAAGTCCCCTGCTGGATGACCGCATCTCTCCAGAATGAGGACCTGAAGAGAATACTCACCAGGATGAATGGCAAGATAAAAATCCTGCTATCCGCATTCGAGACTCCACGGCACGTCACAAGGGAGGCAAAGGGCGTAGCTTCTGAACTCCCAGCCCTTAACAACAGGGCGATAGAGCTGTATGAAGGTGCAACTAGCGAGCACCGCGTGACGAGCAGTGTTACCCAGACGGAGTCAAAAAAGCCAATGCCCAAAGACCAGGAGCTCGAAGTAGAGGGAAAAGCCTCGGAAAGCGTTCACAAGTTTAAAAGCGATCTTGAAGCGGCGCTCAACGACTTGGCCTCTGTGCACACGGAAGCGCAAGGAAAAGCGCTATCCTGCAGTGGACTGGACGAGGCTACGACAGCAGTGGAGCTCCACAGCTGCATGGACGCCCAATTACAGGTCATACAGTTAAAACTAGAGGACGTTAGGGGCCTTCGCAGAATGTGAGACAGGACGCAGATAGCCTCAGATGCTACAGGTGTCTTGGCTTCGGTCACCGAGCAGCAACCTGCAAGGAGACTGATAGGGCAGACTGTTGTCTTAGAAGCGGTGAACGTGGTCATGATGTAATACAGCATATTAATGTTAATCATTGCGCAGCAGCTCAGAGCCTCCTGCCTCAGACTGCGGCGGAGAATCGCATATGCAAAGACAAAACACGTGCATATGTACAGCTGCTATGCTCCGCCAAGCGAAACCCCCGACCAGTTCGAGGAGTTCCTGGAGGCGCTTGTGGACCATGCGAGAGGGCGAAGCCCGAAGATCATTGCAGAAGATTTCAATGCCTGGGCAGTGGAATGGGGCAGCAGAGTATCCAACCGCAGAGCCCGAGCAGTGATAGACGCCATGGGAATGCTGGACCTAGTACATCATTCATTGACGTTACCTTTGTCAGTAAAGGGCTTGTTGATAACAAGAACTGGATGGCCCCTGACGTCGTAACGCTGAGCGACCACGCTGTGATTTCCTTCATTCTCTCCCCGGAAGGCCCGCCCTGGAGACGGCAGAGTAGAGCCACCGGGCAAGCATGGGACTGTAGTATGCACACATATCGGCTTATCACTGTACCTATATATATATTCATAACAAACAAGCACATTGTAGCACTCCGTTACAAAGTGTACATATACAGTCAAGCCCAAGCAATAAAAAGCACCCACGTGCCTATATATATAAGATAACATAGATAAGCATCGCTCCCCGACCTAGGCTAAGAAATCTTTGTATGCAGATCATGCAATCAATTACGAGTTGATCTCGAACGGAGCGGGACCTTCCCTGCTCCCTACAAATTGAAATAATAAAGAATATAATTATAAGAAGAAAAACCAATTGCATTAAAGAAACTAAAACGACTACAACTACATGGTGACAACTACTTGGCGACCGTGACAGGACTCGAAGATTGCATGACATTATAAGCTGTAGCAGAAGCAAAAGGAAGCCGCTTGTGATAGTGTTCAACTTCCATCAGCAAGCACTGAACGTGAGAAAATCAGCACGCCTGGCATTCGATGCTTATCTTCGACGCTTATCAACCAAGACGGCGGCAATTATGGAGAAACAGCGATCTGAGTGAGTAGACTGTGAGTGTGATGAGTAAAAACAGGGGCGGAGTTCGAAATAAAGCAAAAAAGAGAATAGCGCACCTAAAGTGGCTATTATATACGAATACTCCACCGCCCGAATGGTCGAAAGCTTAAAAACTACAAGCTGAGCTAGACCACTATGTCTTATATCTTAAGAAAGAAACCCCCGCCACACCCGCTCACTCAGAAAAACCAATAAAACCCTTAACAATTAATAAAACTCGATCTCCCCAGCCGAAAAGCTTGCCTGAATTTAAGAAAAGCTGCCCGAACGACTGCGTTGGACCATTGTTCACACCACATTGTGAATACACGTGCAGGCATTGCAGCCCCGGCACATAACCCCAATAAGAAGACATCATCATAAACGTGGTGAGCAAACGGCCGCCCACTACGTCATCGAGGGAGTGTCAGCGTGCCAACACCGGCGGCGCCCAGCTGACACAGAAAAACGTGGTGTGCAGACCGCCCACTACGTCAACGCGGGAATAGTATTCACACTGTGGTGCGCCATCCGCATACAACAACAACGGTGGACCAATGATATCTTACAACAACAACTGACAAGCGAGTTCCGATGCACTGCGATGCATATATTTTTTAAATAATAACAAAAAAAAAACCAATTGTAACATTGAGCGGAACTTTTTCTGCCCGATGAGAAGAATGGCCCGTAAAGCCATACACCAATTAGGCAGGAAAATGTAACAATATATATATATATATATAAATCAAAACAAAATATTTTTAACGTAAAACCAAAAAAAAAAAAAAATTATATCGTAAGTTATGTATTATTATTATATTAATGTATTATTATACATTGTAAAAACATATACAAAAATGGGTTGGTTTGAATCTTGACGATAGTCAGACAATCTTGACGATTGTAACAGCCGCTCAGTTTATATTAATTTGGATAAGATTTAAAAATTTAAGATTGAATAAAAAGATGAATGCATAAAGAAATACTTGAGGATACATATAAATATACATATAAAAAAAATAGAAAAACACAAACACAAAATGTTAAGATGACCCAAAATGTTGTTTTAAAAATCAGAAAACGAGAATGAAAAATAAAAAAAAAATTATTGAAGAAATTCGAATAAGGGAAACTTTTGTTCATTCTAAGATCGATACAGATCTTAAATAAATTTCATACGTATATAAGCGTATATGAGTTTGTCTTAGCGGGGATAATAATATCATCTACATAGGACAATGCAATTCCTCTGCGTGACAGATCTCAAAAAATCGCATTGACGTGCCGCTCAAAAATTTGAAAATCCAATGGGTACTTCAAAAACTGATATTGTCCTCGGTGTGTCACAAAAGACGTATATTTTCTGCTTTCTTGATTCAGCAAAATCCGATTTTCAAATCAATTGTACTGAATATTTTTGCTTTTTGCAGACGATCCAACTGATCCTCAATGAGCGGTAATGGCAAATGGTCTTTAATAATTACCTTGTTAATTCTGCGATCATCTACACACAGCCTTGCAGAACCGTCGTGCTTTCTAAGCAGCACTATGGGGACTTGTGAACTCGGATGTTGACTCTTCAATTGTGTCATTATCAAGACACACTTCAATATGTTCGTTAACAATACGTGGACGTGAGAAAATAGGCGATTCATCATTTATCACAATACGTATTTCTACGTATTTCTATTTGTTGTTTTTGTTTTGACCGGTTCATAGTTTGAAATTAGCTCACGCAACTCTTGCTTTGCATATTATTCGCTCGCTGCCTTGTTAATGGCAAACAACTCATTGTCTACTTCAACACAAATATTTAGAATATTTTGTTCGTCATTAATATTTTTTTTCGCACTTGCAAGCCATAAAAAAATAAAAACAATCTCTGCGTGTACACATATCTGTTCCCCGATAATTAATAATGAATTCTACAATTCGCTGACGTGTGAAGACGTGTTTTCATCGAGCTCCGTATAAAATCGGTAGTTTTTTTTACTGACGTGAATGGTTATTAATATAATACAAACAAATAAATCGAAAGCGAAAGAGACGCTCTGTGCGATGCACCATCGCTCGAATACATATTCTGTGTTTGAAATAGTATAAGCAAGTAGTTTTACACCAAAAAAAAAAAAAAAAAAAAAAAAAAAACACTATGAGCCAGAACGACACTCACGTTCACAAAACCCCCAATCTCCAAACACTTGCGAAATTTCTTTACGCTTACCTACGGTGACTCGTACTGTGACAACAACAACCACTGCAACTGCAATCACAACAACAACTGGAACGGTATCGTCAGCTCGCTCAATTTCGTCGACGCAAGCACTTGCTCCTACTGAGCCAGCGATCAAAACAAAAACACAATTTAACGGTTCTGCTGCGCTATCAGCAAGCCAAAACGTAAACAAGAACGCCGGGTCCACCATACAGACTGGAATGGATTGCTACATAACAATAAAAAGAAAACTTATCCCTCAAAATTACAAAAGTCAACAAACAGAAAACAAATCAAAAATTACACGCGGCAATGCTAACATGCTCACTAACAAAACGCCAGAAAACACCAACAGATTTGAGCTGCTGGCAAATTCTACTGATGAAAGTATACAACCGGCAAAGTCACCTAAGAAGGTCAAGCCTCCTCCAATATACATTCGCGAAAAAAGCTCAAGTGCATTAGTGAACAAATGAGCCACACTTATAGGAGAAAACTCATTTTACGTAATACCCATAAGAAAAGGGAACATAAATGAAACAAAGGTTCAAACTGAAACCGAGGATAGCCATCGTCTATTAACAAATTCTTGGATGAAGTAGGAAAAAGCTTTTATACATACCAACTAAAAAGCGCAAGGGGCCTACAGGTTGTTCTCAAAGGGATCGAGGCAACTGTTTCGACCACTGAAATCGTAGAAGCGCTCAAGGAAAAGAACTTTAATGCAAAAATGGTCATGAACATATTAAACAAAAATAAGGAACCACAACCAATGTTCAAAATCGAGTTGGAGCCAGAGCGCCAGACACTGAAAAAAAATGAAGTTCATCCAATCTACAAGTTACAGCTCCTACTGCATCGGCGTATCACAGTGGAAGAGCCACACAAGCGCAATCGCCCAGTGCAGTGCACTAACTGCCAAGAATATGGCCACACTAAGGCGTACTGTACACTGAAATCTATTTGCGTAGTCTGTAGTGAAGCTCATAGCACAGCGAACTGCCATAAGAACAAGGAAGACATCTCTGTCAAAAAGTGCAGCAACTGCGGTGAAAGTCACACAGCGAACTGGCGTGGCTGTGTAGGAAATAAAGAGCCGCCTTAACAAATGTGGAGAATCAATACGCGCTCAGACCACCCACATCGCTCACACCCCGCCACAATCGGGCCCGTCCTACACTGCACCCCCCCCCCCCCCCCCCTACACATCGCACCAGTCCTAGCGTCTCCTTCGCTAGTGCCTTAAAATCGGGAATTAAATCTGTGAATCCGATAACACAAAAGTCGACTTCTACTCGGGAAGAACAGAAAATAACTACCTTGAACGAACAACTGGCATTGAAACGATGATGATCTCACTCCAGCAAACCCTAAAAGAGTTTATGACATTCATGCAAACCACAATGCAAAAGCTTATGCGAAACCAAAACATGCTGATACAGCTTCTTCTGTCATCCAAATCAATATAATGGGTCCATTTCAAATATCTATGTGGAACGCGAATGGCGTTTCACGGCATAAAAAGGAACTTGCCCAGTTCTTATTCGAAAAAAATATTGACGTCATGCTCCTCTCCGAGACACATCTAACAGACAAGCACAACTTCCATATCCCAGGATACTTATTCTACGCCACAAACCATCCGGACGGCAAAGCCCATGGGGGCACTGGTATACTTATCAGAAGTCGCATCAAACACCACCTTTATAACAGAACTGAAATGGACTACCTGCAATCCACTTCCATAAGCATGCAATCCAGCAGCGGCCCCGTTACTCTGGCCGCAGTCTACTGCCCACCTCGTTTTGTAGTTTCTGAGGACCACTTCTTGGAATTTTTCAACTCACTCGGTGAGCGATTCATAGCGGTCGGTGACTACAATACCAAGCATACGCACTGGGGATCACGTCTTTTGACCCCAAAGGGCAAACCACTTTACAACGCGCTCATTAAGCCGCGAAACAAGCTCGATCATGTGATTCCGGGTAGGCCTACATACTGGCCAGCAGATCCAAATAAGCTACCGGATCTCATTGACTTCGCAATAACAAGAAAGATTCCAAGAAATAATATTACGGCCGAGTCACTTGCAGAACTATCATCTGATCACTCTCCAGTTCTACTTACTCTCTGGCACCGACCACATATAACTGAGCGACCCTACAGGCTGACAGGCAACAGGACCAACTGGACAAGGTACGCGAAATATGTTTGTACTCACATGGAACCAACCCAAAGAGTACTCACCGACGAGGATGTTGATCACCTGGTCAAATCGATAGAGGAAACACTTGTTGCTGCAGCCAAGGCCTCTACACCTCCAGACACACACAAAATGACAAATCATAGCAAGACAAATCGTGAAATCGAACAGCTAGTACTTGAAAAACGAAGACTAAGAAGAGAATGGCAGAATCATAGATCCCCAACGGCTAAAGAACATCTAAAAATAGCAACACGTAAACTAACCAGGGCACTTAAGCTTGAGGAAGCCAACGCCCAGCTTCTATATATCAAACAACTATCGCCCACCAGCAAAAGGAACCCTTTGTGGAAAGCACACAAAAGCATACAGCCACCGGCAGAAACAGTCGTTCCACTGCGAGGTCCCTCTGGAAGCTGGATACGCAGCGACGAAGATAGAGCTTCCAGATATTCCAACCAAATCCTGCTAGCAACTCATTTGTCCTCCCTGTAGTAACTAAAAGTTTGCCCCCTATAAATCCAGTAACATTCAGCCAAAGTGAGATAGCATCTATCATAAAAGATCTTAAGCCCAAAAAATCACTTGGTGACACCAAAAATGATCATAGAACTCCCACCGTGCGCGGTTCTGACCTTATGCCATCTCTTCAACGCTATTACGAAACTTGGATACTATCCCCAAAGGTGGAAAACGGCGGTTATAGTAATGATTCCCAAGCCAGGCAAAGACAAAACGCAACCCTCATCCTACAGACCAATCAGTCTCCTAACGTGTCTCTCGAAACTGTTTGAAAAGGCATTTTTAAAACAACTAACTCCCTACTTAAAAAGGCGAAATACAATACCATCGCATCAGTTTGGCTTTCGCAAAAATCACGGAACGATCGAACAGGTCAATCGCATCACAAACGAAATTCGTACCGCTTTTGAGCACCGGGAATACTGTTCAGCTATATTCTTAGATGTTGCACAAGCATTTGACCGAGTCTGGCTGGAAGGACTAATGTACAAGATAACAAAACTGCTTCCCCAGAACACGCACAAATTGTTCGAATCTTATCTCTTCAAAAGAGTGTTCTCAACCAGGTGTAACAGCTCGACTTCACACGACCGCGTTATCAATGCTGGAGTCCCCCAAGGTAGTGTACTGGGCCCCGTTCTTTACACCCTATTCACAGCAGACATGCCTACAAACTATCAGCTCACAACCTCTACGTTTGCTGACGATACCGCAATACTTAGCCGATCTAGATGCCCAGCAAAGGCAACAGAGCAACTTGCCTGCCATCTTAAAATAGTGGAAAGATGGTTTGCGGACTTTAAGATAAACGAGACCAAAAGCAGACATGTAACCTTCACACTGAACAGACAAACCTGCCCACCCTGTACCCTGAACAATACATTTACCCCACAAGCAGACGTAGTAACATATCTCGGCGTTCACCTAGATAGACGCCTCACCTGGCGGCGACATATAGAATCTAAGAGGACTCATATGAAGCTTAAAGCAGCCAATCTTCACTGGCCTATTAATTACAACTCTCCCCTTAGTCTGGAATACAAAGTACTCCTCTACAATACCGTGCTGAAACCCATCTGGACATACGGCTGTGAACTATGGGGAAACGCTTCAAAAACCAACATTGAAATCATGCACCGAGCTCAGTCCACGATTCTGCGAACTATCACTGGGGCACCATGGTATCTACGCAGCGAAAGCATCCATAGAGACCTCCACATAAATCTTGTCAATGAGGAAATTCAGATGAAAAAAAAGTAAACATCAAGCAAAGCTCGCCGCACACGAAAGTCCTCTCGCGAAGTCGCTTACGCAAGTCTACAGTCAGAGCCGACTGAAGCGCAAAGATTCTCCAGCCCAGCAAAGAAATCCTAGGGCCGTCTCTAACCAATACAATTACTTCATATTGTAATTAATATAAGTTATATAATAAGATTTGAATAATTATTGTAAGTCTCACAAAAAGAGAAGATCCAATCAATAACGCAATAAGTTTAAAAAAAAAAAAAAAAAAAAAAAAATTAATGGCATATCAAGAAACTTGATTGGAACGACACAAAAATCTAACATATAATCTTCCTTCATCAATCAGAATTTTTTGTTTGAATTGTCCAAGTGGTTTTATTTTATTGGAGTCGCGGTCCGAATGCAATTAGAACGACATTGCATCTTTATAGCTTCGGCCAATATCACAATAAAATCTTCCCGTATGATATTGAACTTCACGGCGTACACTTTTTATTAGCATTATAAACTTCTTTGCTGGTAAAATCGTTTTAAGAAATCAAACGGCACGCATGCCTTTTTTACCACAGTGGTAGCAGTTCACTTCTCTTTTCGAGTCTTCGCTTACATTCTGATTTTTCTATCTTTTCCTTTCATACTGTTCTCGTTGCGCTTTGACCTGTCCTTCTCACTCTGATTTTCCTTTGCAATTATTTATTCGAAATACCTTAGTTTGTCTTTAAATTGACTCATATTTCTGGCACCATATAATATTGTTTTGTTCTCACTTTTTCCCTCGATGCCGTCAATTAAATACTGTCTGAAAGTTTCATCTTCAATTTTACCTCTAGAGCAATATCTTTTATTCTATAAAAGTACTCGAAAACACAGTCGTTGTTGCCACGTTTCGCACGATTTGTTCGTCAACTACCTTGCTGCTTAAATTCGGATAGCAATGCTATTTTGAGAGAATTCCACGAATTTAGACCTCTCTCGCTCAACGCAAACAACTTTTCAATTCCTTTTGGTGTCTTTTCTGCAAAAAGAAACTTCTGGAAGTCTTTCCAATACAAGAGTGGCGCTTGTTCTTCGTGTTATTATATCCATATTTCGACTGGAATAGTGTTAGTGTGATCATAACTGCGTATGTTTTTTTTTATACGTCGGGAAAACTGAGTCGACATACTGGCGTTTTCTGTAAAAACGTTTCGTATCGTATTCATCTCGTCTGCTCCTTGTACATTTCAGTCATTTCCTTCGACGTTCATTGCTCTGCTCGGTGTCTGGAACATAAGGTTTTCTGCCTCACCGTCTGTTAAATCGTCAGTTTTGTCTTCGTCGGTTTCGGTTGACGCTAGTTACCGATTACTTCTAGCCTCCTTCACACTCGCACACAAACCAATGGAGAGCAGCAATGTTCTCTTTCTTGCTTGAGCGTAATCTATCACTTATGAAATTATTTAAACACGATCTTATAGCAAAAAATTGCGACTGTATTTTTTTCTTTGTTTTACACGTAAAACTTTTGTTTAATGTCATCGATTTTGTTCACATTTCCTAAATCCCGTTCACATTTGTCCCATCGCGTTCACATTTACTCATTCCCATTCACATTTGTCCAATCCCGTTCACATTTGCTCAATCCCGGACGAACCCCCAAAATTTGGGGTTTCATCATAATATTATTACCTTTATTCGTATTTTAAAGGCGCTCTCGTAGCGTTGGGCTCCTCGTTGATCGTCGTGTTTGCGTAATCGTCACCTCGCTAATTCGCCACCTTCATCGTCTGTAGTCGTTGCTCTTCTTATTATCGTCGGAGTCGTCGTCTAGGGATCAGCTATTACTATTGGGATTTGGATAAACAGCCAAAAATCCAATCCCACATTCGGTCATTCTGACTAAGCCTTCGACCCGAATGCTCCATCGTCATCACTGTCATCGTTTCCAATCGGTCATGGCTTCATGTTGCAGAGTTTTTGTTTGTTGCCTACTTTTTGGACATCATAGGCGTTGTTGTACCATAGGTGAAGGAACTTTATAAGGCGCCAAACACTTTCAGCTATAGGTCGTCAACATCATATCGTCTTGCTGGCTTAAGTCGAAGTTTGTTTCTTGTTCTCGTTCTGCAGTCTCAGTATCTGAGCCTTTGCCTTTACTCGTAACTCGCTGCGTTCTTCATTGAACACTGCTACGGCCTCTTTGTTTATCAAGTCTCGTATCTGAAGATCACCTTTCGTTCTAATTTTAACACTAACCAGTAGCTCAAATGGCGTCGTATTAATGCTTCTGATAAATGTTGAATTGATCCCCTGTTGTACTCTGTTGACATTGTATACCATTTCGTGGGGTCATCGACACTTAACTAGTACTGAAAGACAACACGCATTAATAAGACCAAAAGGCATTACCTTGTACTGATATAATGGCTTTCCCGGTATGTTTTATCGCGGGACTTAGGATATATAGGAATTGCCAATAGGCGTCTTTAAAGTCTAGACTGGAAATGAAATTCGCCCTGGAAAGCCTACTGAGAATTCCATCCATTTGAGGTAATGGATACTAGATACTAGATGGATACTAGATACTAATGGGACAAGATGGAATTCGTGGAGCTGTTATTAAAACAGCGGCGCTGGGTAAACCTGGTATCTTCAGGGCTACCTTCCAGCCATGTCTTCTGGAGGGAATCTTCCCAACAAGGTGGAAAAGCCAGAAGCTAGTGCTGTTACCGAAAGGCAAGGGTCCAGAACACGCTGAAAGCAGCTACCGCCTCCTATGCATACTGAAAATAGTTGGAAAACTGTTCGAACGTATCCTGTATACTCGAATAGAGGCAATCACCGAGAGCACCAACGGCCTAGGAAGCCAGCAATATGTCTTCCGGTAAGGAAAGAGTACCCTGGACGCTCTCTCGGTCGTCAGTAACATCGCCAAGACCGCTCTTGCTGGTGATAGATGGCTAGGAGGCAGGAAGGAATACTGCGCAATAGTGACCCTGGACGTAAAGAACGCCTTCAACACCGCCAGATGGCCTGTAATCCTCGGATCCATGAACCGTATGGGGATCCCGGAGTATCTGAGGATAGTCGTTGGCAGCTACTTTAGGGACCGGGTCGTATGGTACGAAATGGAAGCCGGTCCAAAAAGATACCGTGTTTCGGCAGGTGTTCCCCAAGGATCGGTACTTGGACCAATCCTGTGGAACATTATGTACGATGGGATCTTGGGCATCAACAAACCCATGGGAGTAGAGCTGCACTGTTCTGCTGTCGATGTGGCGATTACAGCAGTCGCCAAAACAATCACAGGGTTGCAAGATAAATTTAACACTACGATTGGTACTGTCATCCACTACACTGTGGTCCAGAACTCGAATTTTTTGGCATAAAGTCTAGAAAATGAGCTACAGACTTGAACATTTTGTTGTTAAATCGCAATTAGTTTGCACACAAAATTTGGAGTCTGTGCGACCATGCCCTCTCTTGCCTCCCATATTAACAACTGGTATTACTCAGGAGTCAACGAAAGTTTTTTTTTTTTTTTTTTTTTTATTTTACTTTGCTTTTATTTATTGAATCTTCTTGTATAAGAACTAACAATAAGTTTAAAAATCTTAACTATAACAAGTATTTTTTGAACAGTTGTATTATTTTTCCAACTGTTCTATGTTTAAACGGCCCTAATAATTTATTCGCTGGGTTGGTAGGTCCTTTCGCCGGAGACGGGAACGGCTGCTGAGCTGGATTAGACCTCGCGCTAGGTGGTTGGGGTGCGTGTGAAGCTTGCTATGGTATTTTTCCTTAAGTTCCGTGATTGCGTTGGTAACTGATGGGATATTTAAGTCTCTTTGGATGTTTTCACTCCGAACGTACCACGGTGCCCCAGTGATGGTTCTCAGAATCTTTGATTGTGCTCGCTGAATGATGTCAATATTGCTGTTGCTGGCATTGCCCCATAACTGTGAGCCATAGGTCCAGATTGGTTTCAATATAGAATTGTAGAGCAAGACCTTGTGATCTAGGCTGAGCGGAGAACCAGAGTTGATGAGCCAGTGTAAGTTGTTGGCTTTGAGTTTAAGTTGGGTTTTTTTGGCTTCAATGTGCCTGCGCCATGTGAGTCTTCTGTCTAGGTGTACTCCTAGGTACGTTACCTCGTCTGCTTTCGGGAGTGGTATGCTGTTCAACAAGAGCGGAGGACAGTCTTGTCTGTTTAGCGTAAACGTCACGTGCTTGCATTTTTGCTCGTTTACTTTTATTCGCCAGTCAGAGAGCCACTTCTCAATGTCGATGAGGTACAGTGCCAACTGTGCTGTAGCTTGGATAGGGGACCTTGAACGGCTAAGGATAGCTGTATCGTCGGCAAATGTGGATACCGTTAAGCGACTATTTGTAGGGATGTCGGCTGTATAGATGAGGTATAAGGTTGGCCCAAGAACGCTGCCTTGGGGGACTCCAGCCTCAATTGTATGAACAGTGGAAGTGGCAGTGTTGCACCGCACTGCAAACTTTCTGTCATAGAGGTAAGACTTTAGAAGTTTGTGTGTGCTTTCGGGTAGGGATGTTTTAATTTTAAACATTAGGCCGTCGAGCCAGACTTTGTCGAATGCTTGGGATACGTCTAAAAATACTGCTGTACAGTATTCGCGATATTCAAATGCAGTTCTTATTTCCGTTGTAATACGATTCACCTGTTCAATGGTTCCGTGGCTTTCGCGAAATCCAAATTGGTGGGCTGGGATTATATTGTGGTATATCAGATGTTGATTAAGTCGGATCAGCAGGCATTTTTCGAATAGTTTCGAAATGCATGAGAGTAGACTTATTGGTCTGTAAGATGAAGCGACTGTGGGGTTCTTACCAGGCTTTGGAATCATTATGATCTTCATCATCTTCCATCGTTGTGGAAAGTAACCAAGTTTGGTGATGGCATTAAAGAGCTTGGTTATGTAGCGAACTGCAGAATGTGGCAGCTGGATGATCATTTCCGGTGTTATAAGGTCGTAGCCGGGGGATTTTTTCGGGCTGAGATTGTCTTTGATTATTTTAGTTATTTCTTTAGGACGAAACACAATTGGGGTGTGTTGCTGATGGCGGTTTACGGGATAGGACGGTAGCGCGAATGTGCTAGTAGCCTGGTTTGGCGTGAACACATTTTGTAGGTGAGCGGCAAATGTGTTGGCTCTGTCTTCATCACTACGGGCCCAGCCACCTGATGAATTCCTTATCGGCAAAACGGTTTCAGTCGGTGGGCGAAGAGTTGAGTGGGCTCGCCACAGTGACTTTTGTTTTGTGCCTGTTGGTGTGAGTTGCTCTATGTATCGGCGCTGATCGTCGTCCTCTTCTTGTTTCAGAGCGTTGGCCAGTTTCCGTGTGGCTACTTTTAGCTTTTGTTTTGCAGTTGGGGATCTGGAAGATTGCCATTCTCTGCGTAAGCGACGTTTTACGTGGACGAGTTGCTCGATTTGTACGTTGGTCTTTTTTGAATTAATTGTATTACTTGTTATTTTGGGTGTTGCAGTAAGAGCTGCTGCAGTAAGGATGGATTGCAATGCACACGTGCAGCTCTCTATATCAGATTCAGTATTGAGTTTTGGGCTTAGCTCAATATGTGAACTTATATATTTTTTATACCTGAGCCAGTTTGTTTTGCTAGAGGTCAATCTGGTTGGTGGTTTCACGTTTTCTGCGTATCGGCGGAGGTGAATTAGTACAGGCGAGTGATCAGATGAGAGATCCGGCAGACATTCAGCTTTAACCAAACTGCGGGAAATATTTTTCGTAACTGCGAAGTCGATCAGGTCTGGCAGCTTATTGAGGTCTGATGGCCAGTATGTAGGACTCCCGGGGGAAACATGGTCAAGTTTATTAGTGGCTTTTATTATCGTCTTATAAAGCTGTTTTCCTTTTGGGTTCACAAGTCGCGATCCCCAGTGAGTATGTTTAGCGTTGTAGTCGCCTGCTGCAATGAAGTGTGGCCCTAGTGCTTGGAAGAAATCCAGGAATTGAGCTTCTAATACTGTGAAACGGGGGGGGCAGTATACGGCCGCTAGTGTAAGGAGAGTGTTGTCATCCAGCTGAATGTTGATAGATGTGGCCTGAAGATGATTTTCCGCAAATTCTTTGTAAAAGTGGTGCTTCATACGGTTCCTTATGAGTATGGCGGTGCCACCGTGTGCTTTTCCGTCGGGATGATTTGTACCGTAGAAATGGTAGTCTCTTATTTGAAAATTGTATTTGCTTGTGAGATGAGTTTCCGAAAGAAGCATTACGTCGATATGCTTCTCATGTAGGAATTGAGCTAGCTCAAGTTTGCGCTGTGAGACGCCATTGGCGTTCCACGTAGCTATGCGTAAGGTAGCCATTATTTATTTGATTGTTGGGCTACAAGCATTTGTATCAAAAGGTTTTGATTACGCATCATGTCTTGAATGGTGGTCTTCATAAATGTCATAAATTCCATCATGCTCTGTTGTAAGGCTTGCATCATAGCTTCAGTTTTTGTTTCCTGCTGCGCAGCTGGGTGATAGTTTTGTTGTGTGTCTAATTTTGTGTGCACTTCATGTGGAGTTCGGGAGTTTTGGGTTGGAGGCGTCATACCTGATTTTAAAACGTTAGCAAATGTTGTCTTGTTAGTGTTGAATGTAGGCCAGGGAGCGAAACTAGCTGCTTTCGAGAAAATTACTTCAGGATTTGTCTCTGATGGTATCAGGGTAGCTGATCCTTGGTGTGCCCGCGCCGTGTTCATTCTTTTGTGAAGACGGATTTTCAGCTCTTTGTAGATTGGACAGCCTCTGTAGTTTGCTGTGTGATTGCCCCCGCAGTTATTACATTTTTTCTCGCATGCATTTTCTTTGTTAATTTGACACTGTTTGGAGTCGTGGAGATCTCCACAGACTACGCACACCGGGCGAAGTGTACAATATGACCTCGTGTGGCCATACTCTTGGCAGTTTGTACATTGTACAGGAGCGTTGCGTTTGTGCGGCTCTTCTACCGTGATCCTACGGTGCAAAAGGAGCTGGAGTTTGTAAATTGGGTGAACCTCGTTTTTTCTAGGAGGCTTGTTTTCTGGTTCAAGCTCAATCTTGAAGAGTGGTTGGGGCTGCCTGTTTCTGTTTTTGATATTGAACACGTTTTTGGCGTAAAATCCCTTTTCCTTTAGCGCCTCAGTTATCTCTTCGGGCGTAACATCAGACTCAATGCCCTTCAGGACTACTTGCAGGCCCTTGCTGCTTTTAAGCTGGTAGGTGTAGAAGCCTATTTTTTGTGCGGTAAAATAGTTTGTGACTTTTCTGTAGTCGTCCTCCGTTTTCGTCTGAAGTTTGATTTCGTTGATAGTACCTCTTACGAGGGGAGTTATATGAAAGCTATCTTTCCCAATAAGGCCAATCAAAGTATTTACAAGACGGCTTGTGCTCTTCTCGCGGATGTATATTGGCGGAGGCTTTGTTTTCTTCGGTTCGATATCAACGGATCCCAGCGGCACGTCCTCAGCGGTATCTACCAGCAAGGCAAATCTGTTGGTATTTGCAGGGGCTACATTTTTGATCAAGGTAGAGTTATCGCGTGTATTTTTCGGCTTGTTTCCCAAATCTGAATTTTCCGGGCTGAGCTTTCGCTTTATTGTAATGTAGCGGTCCATTCCAGTCTGCCAGGTCGACCCAGCTTTTTTGTTTACGTTTTCGTTTTGTTTTGCTGGCAGTGCAGCAGTACCGTTTATTGCTAGCGGTTTTGCTTTCGCTGACTTAGTCAGACCGTGAGCGGGTGCAGCCGATGACGAGGCAGAGCGGGCTGCCGGTCCCTCTCCAGCTGTTGTTGTTAGAGGTAGCGGGGCTTCTGTCGGAGCCAATAGAGCGGGAGAGCAGGAGCGCGCTCTTTCTTGATTTGTTGGTAGAAGAAGGTTTCCTGGGCTATGGGTTATTGACCGCTCGATGTCTGCGTTTGGGATTGTCGGTGAGACGTAGGAGAAGTACGCGTTGTTGCGCTGAATTGAGAGTCGGCGTTCGTCATGCTCGCGCTGACGCTGGGCGCGAGTGTCATTCTGACTCATAGTTTTATTATTTAAGATAACAATTCACTATGTATTTAAGCGATCTTGCATCGCATAGAGCGTCTCTTTCGCTTTCAGATTTTTTATTTAGTTTATTTTATTTGGCGTTCACTTCACTCAAAACAACCGATTTTGTGCGGAGCACGATAAAAACGTCTTCACACGTCGGCGATCGAATTATTATCGAAACGAAAGTTGGTTGTTTTTTTTTTTTTAATAAAAATGTGTATATTGTTTTAAAAATAATCAATAATGTTCTTTTTCTAGTTCATTATTATAAATTTCCGAATCTGATCTCGAATCAGAATAAGAATGTAAATCCAATATTTTGTCTGATGGATCAGGTTTTCAATTAGACTGTATTTCCAAAAGACTTATTACTGCCTTCGGAAGTGTTTTTTTGCTATTTTTCCTATCTCTTTCTTTTAAACAAATTGTTGACAATAATGTCCGAGGAATCAATCGCTATTGATCCGACTATTTTTCCCTGCATGTGATAGTCGGTCCCTTTTGTAAAGTTTATTCGGGGCTTCACTCGCATTTTCGCCTAGGCATCCAAGTGGAACCAACGCCGAATTATTGATTTGAAATCCGTGACCAGTACTTTATGGATCGTTGGTGACATAGGATACCATGGATATGTTTGCAATGCAAACATAAACCTAGTTCAATTTGGGGAATAGGTTCGTTCGTTTAAAATCAATGAACTAGGTCGTTCATTTAGTTCAATCGTTCATTTTTTAAACTTGCTTAAAGGTGCTTCACAAAATAAAAATGTTTTGAATTTATTTTATACAATGCTGTCATAGAAAATTAATATTATTTATTCAATTTATGTCAAAAACACTTATACATAATAATAATAAGAAATAATAAAGAGTTTAAAACTATATTGAACTATAGTGAACTATAAAGACAGACCTAGTTCGTTCGTTCAGTTTGGTGAACAGTTCAATTTAGTTCGTTCGTTCACGAACGACACAACACTAATTTGTATATATAATTTAAAAGTTATATCGCAAAAAAAAAAGAAATTTGTCGGAAATTATAAAATAGTTGGACGATTTGCTATTAACATAATGTGAAACTTTTCCAAAAGAAGAGCTGGTTATCGACAAGAATTTGGTACTTGCAAAAGCTCATCTTGCCGTATTACCATCATTGCTATTGCCACTGCCATTCTGCTTCGGCATGTTTACTCGAAGGCCCATTTCTCTCCACATTTCCTCCTGGATATATTTTTTTTAGAATACTTACTTACTATATATACTTTATATACTTAATATAACCTTGTCCTCTCCTTTAATATGCCACTTTTTTATATAGGCTCTGTATGATACGTTTAGAACAAATACAAAAAACCGGATCCAAGCATGGAGTGGATTTACCCCAAACTGTACAGCTTTTACTTTTGGTGCAAAGGTTTCTGACCACAGATCGGACAACATTGAGTAGATTTAGTGTCTGTTAATACGTTTAGGACTTTTCCATCTATAAGTGTCATGTGCATTTCATAGGTAATTCTATGTCACGAGTTTCATCACAGTGAATGGCGTAAGATTATTAATTTGATTATCTAACTAATTTTTTCCATCATTATGTGGACAGCAGTTTCCTTTATCAACTCAATTTTTAGAGGCAAAATCGAATGGACTGCGGTGCTCTGTTTATCCAGATATGCCTATTAAACGAATCTATAATTTGTATGGGTAGCTTTGAAGTTACAAAAGATTGATCAGAAATTGGTGTGCCAAGTGCTTCAGTTTAAAATTGCTGCTTGTAAGCAGTCTGACCAGTTGTCCTATTAAATCCGTAGTTGCAAATTAATTTGATTTTAAAGATATCCGGAAATTGCTTGAAAACATCAGGTTGCAACTTAATTAATCTTTGCGCTGTATGATCCAAGAGATTTTTTTTACTTCTATACCCTCTGGTCCGCACTGTAATTTTGCTTCGATTATAGGACGGATATATGTCGCTGTTATGGCTTTTATTTAAAAGCCTGGTGCTTATAAATTGCTGTTTTGTCAGAGTGTTTTGAAAGAGGAGGTGAAAGAGGAGTTGGTTTTTGCCACTGAATGTGCATCCTCGATTCGCTTGGAAATTCTGGTGTTAAAGTTTCATTCTTGCATTCTTTTCTAGCAGAAACAGTTGCTGCATGAATCAAAAGACTTGTGTCGTGATCACTTTCACTTGCTAGATTGGATGACAGTTTCCTTTTGAATCTTCCTCCTGAATTTTGGTAAGATAAGTCTCGGCGTCCCATTTGCTGTGGTGTCTTGGGGTTTTCAAAATCACTAACAAGAATTGTTATCTTAGACGCCATCCACTTAGTATATTTGGAAATAAATCGTTTTAGATGTCTGTTACGTTTTCTTTCCTTTAATAAATAATTCAAAATTTAATATTTTTTTGTGAACCTCTTCTGTCTTTTTGGATTCCAGATTATTGTTGTTGATTGCAGAATAAACGTAATCTGAAACATAACTTTCTTGCCGATTGTTACGCCTCCAAATGTCCAGGAGGTCGCTATGTCTGAACTCGAACTATTCCTATATAAAATCAAATTTTGAGAAAAAAGAGCAAAAATTGGCCAAAGATATTACTTTACCGTCTTAGACAATAGGTAAAGGTACAAACTGACGTTTTTAACTTTTGTGAGAAATTGTCAGAAAATGAGTTATAATCCACGAAACACAGGGGACACGTTAGAATTTTCTGTTAAAATACACATAAATTGGATGTTGCACAACACAAAAACAGTACAACTACACATATATTAACTACATACGTTAAAAACAACGTACCTTGGCCTTTATTTTTCCATATTTTACTATAATTTATGGCTACGTATTAACGATCGTACCACGTGCAAAAGTAAGCAAATAATTTGGCGGGAATTGCATTCTCCGAATCAGCTGTTTAAGACTTCACCTTTAAAAGCATTTAAAACGATTTAGTGAAGCTTTCGGTCAATTTTGTCTTTGGTTTTTATTTATATGATCAATTTTCTATTAGAAAATAATTATTGCTAAAGGACGATATATTGACATAAAAATTTAGACTTTATGCCAAAAAAAAGGAGTTCTGGGACGTGGAGAATATGCTAGCCTCCGTCAATGGCACACACACGACCTCCCAAGGGTCCTAAAGTATCTGGGTGTAATGATAGACCACAGACTATCGTTCAAGGATCACACGAATTACGCCAGGAAGAAGGCAGCAGCCACAGCCTCTTCGCTGACTAGACTCATGCCTAACGTCGGTGGCCCTAGATATCCGGCCAGGAAACTGCTGGTGGCGGTAGCAAAGGCTTTGCTGCCACTAGCAGGGGTTCATACCTGAAAGGACCTCGCTAGGTGTTACGGTCCATGGCCCTCAGGCTCATTAGAGGGTTTAGGACCATATCCGAAAACGCGGCGTTAGCACTGTCAGGCCTTCCGCCAATTGATCTGGAGATCAAGGCTCTCACCTAGTGGATGCTAGGTGAGTGGAAGAACAGATGGCAAACGTCGCGGCGGGAAAGGTGGTCACACCAGCTCATCCCTGAGTTGATGGTCTGGGCAGAGTGTCAACACAAATGCCTGGGCTACCATCTAACCCAGTTCCTCACGAACCATGGCTGCTTTCGGGCCTATCTACTCAGGTTCCGCCACGTAGAGTCAGCCCAATGCTTGTTGTGCGTCGATCGTGAAGAAACAGCTGACATGTGCTAATGCACTGCTCCAGGTTTACAGAGGACAGCGAGGCATGGGAGCTGGGCCTTATCATTAATATGATTAAGCGAGTCCGATCAGACGAGATGGCCAACAGAGTGGATGGCTAATTTAATTTCAATCTACTAAAAAAGAACCGTATACTTATATTTTATGCTAGAGCATTCGATTTCAGCTGGCTGTACCCCTTTCTCTTTTCCAGCCAAAATCAGAGTAACGGGCAGTTGACTACCGCGTTTTTTCTCGAATAAAATATTTCCGTCATCGACCTCGTGATTCATTAAACCCTGCTTAAAAATATTTCGCTCAATGAATTTTCTCGAACAGTGGACATGTTATATTTTCCAGATACCGCTCTACCGGAGCCCAAACCAACATTCCAAAGCAATTAGTAGTTTTAAACAATTTTGAGTTATTTTTTATTATAAAAATAATTCTCGTTTAGAAGCTTAAAATCTATATACCAATTTTTTCTATATCATCGTCACTATCGGTATTTAACACTTCAATTTTTTTGTTGAAATGTTTTTCGATATCGGAACACACTTTCATGGTCTTCTCATCCGTTATAAGATTTATGGCGATTCCAGACTTTCCTGAAATAAATTGAATAAATATAAAAGGTCATAAGAAAACAAAATATAATTTTGAATTTAGGTAACACACTTTTTTTGTAATATTTATATAGTGACATATCCATAAGTCCCTAAGACTTAAGCATATGCCTACATACTAATACACTTACAACATATACACCCCAATACAACATACACTACTCCGGATGTACCCAACAGATACCAGATAAGAATAAGATTGTTATATGATCCTCGAGAATGGAAAAAACCCCAATTCTAGATAAGTCACCCACTGGTAGACTAAACATCCGTCCCCTAATTTAAACAATTCCTTGCTTAAGCCCTCGTTCCCACGTTCAAAGCTCGGACCCGAAATCCCGAAAAACAAAAGTATCGATTTCAATAAACAAATTATAAGAATCTAAGAGCACTTGTATCCAAGAGCAAATGCACTTGAAGCCAAGAGAAACGCAAGCTTTTTCTCTTCACGATCAGAATCCTAAAGTCTAAAGTCCATATTAGAAAAGCTCGATACCGAGGCTTGAACGTCAATCAAATCAGAATAATTATCAGAGTTCAGTTTGAGACCTAATTGTAAAAGGTCGATGTTCTTCTCAAATAAAAAATTTTGTAATCATTTAGTGAAATAAAAATTTATTTTTTTTTACTTATAAATATTGCAAGAATTTAATTGTCGCAGTCGGTAGGATCCAATAAAATAAAAGAGTCCTTTTAGTACGGTACTGATCAACTGAAGGATATGCGCTATACGACTAGCTTTCCAAGATCAGCGAATTAAAATAGTGATACGAAAATATTTAAGAGATCCGCAAAAGAATCTACGTGAAAGTAGTATTCAAAATAAAATCCCGTGCGGTCGGAAACAAAAATTAATTTAAATTTTTTAATTCCGAAACTTAAAACCAAGTTTAAAGAAAACTTAAAACCAACTTTAAAGAAAACTTAAAACCAAGTTTAAAGCAAACTTAAAACCAAAATAAACTCAAGAAAACTAAAGACATCATGGCAGTCCCACAACTCTCAGAAACACATCTAAACCAACTACTTAACCAAATCAAAAAATTAAATTACTACGATGGCGCACCTGGCAAATTATCTGGATTCGTCAACCAAGTGGAACAATTGCTTAGTTTATACCCAACACAGGAAGCCAGGCAGGCACACGTCATATGTGGAGCAGTGAAGCGGTTATTAGTGGATTCAGCCTTAGAAGTCGTAACACAGGAAAGAGCTAACACATGGCTGAACATGAAGAAATCACTGGCAATGGCATTTAAAGACCATAGACCCTATGTAACACTCATCAGACAATTAGAAGACATATCATACCCAGGAAGTATCTGTAAGTTTATAGAAAAACTAGAAACACAATACTGGATTATGTTCGATAAGTTAGTATTAGAAGGTGACCCTGTTGATAAACCGAATTATACCGAAATGTTAAACAAAACCGTTAAATCAGTAATAGATCGAAAACTGCCGGATAGAATTTATATGTCTTTGGCACGTAAAGATATTGATACCATCTATAAATTAAAACAAGCATCAATGGAATAAGGCCTTTGCGATGCTATTCCAGAAAATCACCGTTCTAATAGAACAGAAATGAACAAACGTAGGAACGGGGGAAACTATAATCAAAATAATAATCAAAAATATTAAAATAATAGAAATCACAACTATAGTAATTATTATCCTAGCACGAATCAGAATCACAATACACAACCACCTCAAAATTCGACTCAACCTATGACAAATCAAAACCAATATTCACCGCGTTTCATACCGAATAATCAAAGAGGGAATTATTATGCATTTAGACGAGACTTAACACAAGCTCAGCAGAACAACCCACTTAATAAAACCCTTAACTTCCAGCCTTCGACATCAAATAATATTAACAGACAAGGGCCAGTAAAAAGACAATGCGAGAGTCAGAGGGACCAAAGCAGGATGGATGTAAATTTTCATCAAGCTAGAGAAGAGAATGATAGAGAAGGACACACAAGTCCCTATGTAAATATAATTCATCATAATAAAATAATAAATATCATCATAATAAAGAATGAAACTGAATTCCTAGGACACATCGTCACAACAAATGGCATCAAAACAAATCCAAATAAAACCAAAGCAATTACAAATTTTCCATTACCCAAGACACCTAAGCAAAAAAAATCATTTTTGGGATTATGTGGATTCTATCGCAAGTTTATTCCTAACTTTGCCAAAATAGTTAAACCCATGACCATCAAATTAAAGAAAGGTGCTATAATAGACACCAAATGTAAAGACTACATCGAATCATTTGAAAACTAAAGGTTTTGATAACTTCAGACCCGATATTAATCTATCCTTATTTTTCAAAACCCTTTTCTCTGACAACTGATGCCAGCAATGTAGCTATTGGTGCAGTGTTATCACAGAATCACAAGCCAGTTTGTTGTGCCAGTAGAACGCTAAACGAACATGAAATCAACTATGCTACGATTGAAAAAGAATTGTTATCTATAGTTTGGGGTACAAAATATTTCAGGTCATACTTATTTGGTAGGCCATTTGAAATATTTAGTGATCACAAGCCACTGGTATGGCTCAACAACATTAAAGAACCAAACATGAAAGTGCAAAGATGGAAAATAAAACTCAATGAATTTGATTACAAAATCAAATATCTTCCAGGCAAAGAAAATCATGTCGCGGATGCTCTTTCCCGCACGAAAATAGAAGTTATGGTTGGCGAGGTCGCAAACAGCGCAGACGCAACTATACACAGTGTCATTGAAGATAACCTAAATTACATATCCATAACAGAAAGGCCAATAAATTACTTCTCTAGACAAATAGAGATAGAAAAAGGCGACAACGACACAAGTGTATAACATTTCTTCCAAAAGTTAAAGATTAAAAAAATCTATAAAGAAATGACACCTGAACTCGCCAAAAACCTCATTAAGGAATATGTGTGTACCAAAAAGAGTGCAATTTATTTCCCTAATGACGAAGATTTTCTGATCTTTACCGAAATTATAAGCCCTAACAATTTCACAAAACTCTTGAGATGCACCACAAATTTAATTGATATACTAACGTATGCAGAATTCAAAGATATTAATCTTAAAGAAACATAAGACACTTTTACATCAGGGTATAGAAAAAACAATCAATTTATTTTAAGAAGAATATTACTATCCTGATAGTCAAAAGATTATTCAAAACATTATCAACGAATGTGAAATTTGTAATCTGGCAAAAACAGAACATCGAAACACGAAATTGACATATGAAACAACACCGGAAATATTTAACACAAGAGAAAAATACGTGATAGATTTTTATCTCACAGGAAACCAGATCTTCTTATCTTGCACTGGTATCTATTCGAAATTTGCATCACTAGTTGAAGTAAAAAGTAGAGATTGGCTAGAAGCAAACAGAGCCATTACTAAAATATTCAATGATATGGGAAAAGAAATTAAAGCAGACAAAGACTCAGCTTTTATGTGTATAGACTTACAAAATTGGTTAAGATTTGAAGGTGTACAAATTTCTATAACTACTAGCAAAAATGGTATATCTGACATAGAAAGATTCCACAAGACCGTAAACGAAAAGCTAAGAATCATTGGTAGCGAGCAAAATATTGAAGATAGGTGCACAAAATTCGAAACAATTCTATAGATATATGTCGGAGCACAATTATTATTTTCCATTTCGCGCAGCGAGTTTCGAACGCACCGAAGATCTAAACACAATTAATTTGTTCCACTCACTTCTTCTCCGTGCTATCCTTCGAACCACACTCGGCGACAGCGACCACACGCTGCCGCCGCGCTGTAACGGGAGATGCCAAAGCTACAAAAATACAGCCGACCAATAGCAACGCAGTATGCAATAATGTAATATGACGAAATACCAATGATTTCCCGAAATGATGAAATTACTGTACTTCTGGAATATTCTAACACATAATACAATATGATGAAATTATTATTCTTGTGAAATATTCTAGCACATCCACCAGCTTACGAAAGTATGCGCCGACACGGCCATCCTGACCTTTACACGTCCTCGTGAAATATTACCAAAATGATTCGTTCTCTATAATTTTATTGTAAAACTATTTTTACATCATTTTAAAACAAATATTAGCCAATTGACAAATCAAATTTCCAAATTTAAATTTCCAATAAAAATTTCTTTTCTTTAACATAATTCATTTTCTTCTTATTCATATGTAATGCGCAACACGCCATGATCAAGACATTTGCCTTGCACTTGTGCTTACATTATACTTAAAAATTTCATTATTAGCCCTTCAGGCATCCATACTGTCTCTTTCAACAGCTTCAACAATTTCGCTACTGTCTCTTTCAACAGCTTCAACAATTTCGCTACTGTCTCTTTCAACAGCTTCAACAATTTCGCTACTGTCTCTTTCAACAGCTTCAACAATTTCGCTACTGTCTCTTTCAACAGCTTCGTTACAATTTTCAAATTCTGCTGGTACTTGCCAATTTGGCATTTTCCTTATGTTAATCGTGAGCATATTTATATTTTCTATTATTTGTCAGTGACCTGAGCATATACCTGTCTCCGTCTAACAATTCAGTTATTTGAAAAGGCCCTCTGAACTTCGGGCTTAATTTTGTTTGATGCCTCTCTTCATTCTTTAACAATACAAAATCTCCGACTTGACATCTATCAACTTTAGCTTTGTTTGTTTTTATCAAATTGCGCCTTGTTATATGCTGCTGCAGCTGAAATACTCTGAACTGCACGCGCTCTTACTTCATCTAGATCAACCTCATCTACCTCATCACAAGGTGGAACCAACCCCAACGGCCGAGCAACTTTGCCAATAAACAATTCTAAAGGGCTTGCCTTTGTCACTCGACTAACCGTACAGTTTAATGCTAACTGAACCTCACCTAATGCGTCTTGCCAAGAGCGACTGCTAGTCTCGACTGCGGTTAGTAAGTTTTTTAAGGTGCTCATAATGCGTTCTACTTGACCATTTGCTCTACTTGCACCAGTCGCAATCAAGTGCAAATTTATTTTCTGTTGCTCACAGAAATCACTAAATCTACTGCTGGCAAAACACCTACCCTGATCTGCAATAATGCGATTTGGTACTCCAAACAGAGATATAGCCGACGTCACTGCACTTACGCAATTCTCTGCGTAAATTTTATGCGTGTGAGTTAAATAAACAAATTTAGTAAAGGCATCCACTTGAACGATGATATACTCTTTCTGATCAGACTTGCCGCTTAACTTTCCAGTTATGTCGATGTGAACAGTGTGCCAAGGGATATTTACTTTTGGTATTGGATGAAGGCTAGCTTGAATTTTGCCCGAGGAGGTCTTTGACATTTTACATGTAATGCAATTTTCAACGAATTTTCGACTATATTTAGACATGTTATCGAACCAGTAATAGTCATAGGCCTTGTCTAACGTCTTCTCCCATCCCAAGTGCATGATTGACTCATGAATTTGGTTTATAACAGACCATCTAAATACCTTGGGAACAATTGATAACGATCGAGTTCTACCATTTCGCTGAATTTTTCGATATAATATTCCTCCTCTTAACTCATAAGTTTTTGCAACGTCCTCAGCCAGGGAATTGTCTTTCAATTTATTTACAACATTTGTTCACGCCAGAAGGGCGCAAACAGTTGAGCGGCAGTGTAAGCGGCCAATGCTTGTACTCGAAGCTCCTCCACGGCTCGCAAGCACCGCTGCTCGCGCTCTCCTTCTCTTCTCTCGCTCTCCTCCCTTCCCGCAAGGTATTCACCACTCCGCGGTCCCGCGGTATTTCTACTGTTAGTGTTAAGGTAGTTGTAATTTACCAGTGCGTGAATAAAGAACGAAAGGTTGAAGTCCACCCCGCGCGTTTTTAATTTCGGGGAAAATTTCAGCAGCCGCCGCAGCAACCACAACCAAAGGAATCTTTCCGCCCACTCCATTTCATGGTCCTTCGAGCCGGATGAGCTCTGATCCTGCCAGCGCTCCTTGCGGAAAATTCAAGATAAGTACGGCTTTAAATCCTATTCCGTCCGTGGTCGCCATTTTCGTTTTCCAACGGCGTTTATTCTTTCCGTCCATCCGTATCAAGTGAAAAGTGAAAATATATAAGTACATGCGCCCAGCCACCGTGATTACTTTTTTTTAAGTGCATAAACAAGCACTTTGCCAATACCGGCCCCCTAATTCGTCTCACGGTGCTCCGCTGATATCCAAGCGCATGTACATATATACATATACACACTGTCCAAAATTCACTGCTATCGTCCGCTGCTAAACTGCTGTTTTTTTTTTTTTGTTTGTGCCTCAATAAAATATACAATACAATACAATATACAAATTTAATTAAATTCAATAAAATATACAATACAATACAATATACAAATTTAATTAAATTCAATTAAATATACACATACATATAATCACCAAAAATTTCACATACACACAAATATACATAGCCATATACATACATTACGACATATCCATTGTCATCCAACGATATTCACATACACACAGTCGCGACGTACACAGACTTGCCAAGTGCAAGTTCTTTCGTCTCCTCTTTGTTCGTTATTGCCCTGACAAAAAAACCAGCGCATAGCGACGAGAGAATACCCTATTGTCGAGACATAAAACAAAATAAATAAGTCCGACGATAAAATTTAAAAATAAATTTTAAAATATTTTATTTATTTATTTTTATTATTTAATAAATAATTTAATAAAAAAAAGGGAGAGAAACGATTGTTTTAATTATTATTATTCTTGATTATTAGTTAATAATTATTTAACCCAAATAATAATTTTTTTTTTTTACAAGCTATTTCTGGCTCCCATTTCTGGTTCCTAAATTACAATAATAAAATTGTGGTCCTAAATCCGGTAGCTATTTTTATAAATTTCAACTGGAATTTTCTAGCTATTTTCCATATATTAGCTATTGTTTTTCGGGATTTCCAGTCGATAGCGATTTTTTTTTATAAATCCTTGGCTATTTTCCAGACTCCAGCCGGTAGCTATTTTTTTTTGCTTTTCGGGATTTTTCAGTCGGTAGCGATTTTTTATAAATCCTTGGCTATTATCCAGACTCCAGCTGGTAGCTATTTTTTTTTTTTTTTTTTTAGCTATTTTTTCAGAAATTGCAATAAACTGAATTTTAGCTATATTGTGCTTCAATCTCCAGATCCCAATTGCAAACTTCTCAATTTAAGTTTTTTTTTTTCCAGTTGATTTAAGATCTATTGGGGCCTTATTTCACAAAAATTGAGATTTTTTTTTTTTCCTTCGTGCTCCAATCTCCTTCTTGACTTCCTTCTCCTAGGGCATAGCTGAGCATGCCCCTAGAGGGAGACAAGAAAAAGACACCCGCACCTGGAAAAGAACAAAAGTTCAACCCGCAATCTCCGATATCCACTCGCGGTAGGCCAGCACCCAAGTCCGTTAGTCCCAGGGTCAAAACCGCGACTCCCACTCCGAAACCAAAGGTTTTGCCATCGACCAGTTCGAAGACAACTCCTAGGTTGGTCATTTCCCGACCAGTGACGCGAGCGTCTAGTGAGTCTTCTCTATCGAGAAAATCCGAGAGTCCCTCCGCTGTCGGGACCGATTTCCTCCGCGTCACACGCTCTACCACAAAGAGAATGGCATCCTCTGAACAGCCGACGCCCGCAAACGCAGCGTTGCATAAATTCATCGCCGTCAGCGATCGCGTAAGCCTTTTCGAAGCGAAGATCAACACTCCAGATCAAGCCTCTCCGTCCCTACACACGTTACAAGTCCGTCTGCAACAGGTGCGAGCCTTATGGGACAAAGTGGAAAGAGAGTACGAAACATGCTCTGACCTAATGGCCCAAGAAGGATCCCTAGACACAGTGCCTATTCTCCAGGCCAAATATGACTACTGCTACTCAGTATACGAGTCATGTGCAGCACAAATTGGCGAAACAATCGACAGAGCAACGCCTCAAGTCGCGCAAGCACCCTCTCAGCCGCTAATTTCGTCCGGCTGCCGCTTACCTCCATGCGACACGGAAGTCTTCGATGGCGACTACCTCCGATGGCCCACTTTCCGGGACCTATTCACGGCAATTTACGTAAACAACCCCAGGCTGACTCCGGTCGAGAAGCTATTCCACCTCCTTACCAAAACAAGTGGCGAAGCAAAAGCCATCGTGGCGAAATCTCCTCTCACGAATGATGGTTTTGCTTCGGCTTGGGAGGCGCTTCGAGATCGGTTCCAAAATAAGCGACTTTTAGTCAACAGCCAGCTCAAGCTTCTTTTTAACTTGAGCTCAATTTCGCAAGAATCTGGTCATGCTCTAAAGGAGCTACAATCCACGATTCAGGGGTGTTTAACGGCACTAGAGCATTCCCAGGTATCCACAGAAAACTGGGATTGTATCTTGGTTTTCCTTTGCGCGAGCAAACTGCCCAAGCAGACCCTGTCCTTATGGGAACAGTCGCTAACTGCCAAATCCGAGATCCCAGCTTGGGAAGAAATGAATGCCTTCCTGAGCGAAAGGTATCGGACATTGGAAGCCATCGAAGATATGAAACCGACTCAGGCGGTTCCCAAAAGGCTTCAATCCTTCGAGACAAAGGTCAGCACCAAACAGAAAGGGTGTGACATATGTTCTAAGGAGAACCATCCGGTACGATTGTGCCCGCGTTTTCTTCAAATGTCTGTTGACTCGCGCTCCGGATATATAAAAAAGAAGCAGCTATGTCTGAATTGTTTTGCCAGAGGTCATCAGCTACGTGACTGCACAAGCATGCACAGCTGCTTTACATGTAAGGGCAGGCACCATACGCTGCTGCATCGCAGCCCCCCAAATTCCGAAAATGCGAGTTCCTCAACCTCGCCCCCTACACAGCAACTTCCGAGACCCTCTAGCAGAAATGCATCGGCAAGCACCTCAGCGGTGCAACATTTCTTCGCGTCCGGCACTTCAGCCGTCCTACTGAGCACAGCGATGATAGACGTGTGCCATTTGGGGACGAACTACCGAGCCCGAGCCTTAATCGACTCGGGATCCGAGGCGACGTTCATTTCAGAACGCCTGTTCAACCTTATCAAGTTGCCATTCCGCAACACCCGGACCCAAGTCTCCGGGTTAAATCATTCGGTCTCCGCGAAATCCTCGAAGCTGTGTCACTTCGGGATTCGCTCTCCGACTAAGCCAGGTCTACAGTTAGACACTGAAGCGTACGTCCTTCCGGAGCTCTCAGGCAAACTGCCCTCCTATCCGATCCCTCGGAATTCTTTGAAGGACCTGCCCGCACTCCGCTGGGCAGATCCTACCTTTTTTGAGAGCTCTCAAATTGATGTACTGATCGGGGCTGACATTCTACCATCCATAATGATGGATGGCACCCGACAAAATATTTGCGGCTCGCTCCTGGGCCAAGCAACTATTTTCGGGTGGGTGCTAACGGGGCCGATTTCCAAGGGTAAGCCGAAACGGGTCGCATCCTTCACGACCCAGGTGCACCAAACAGGCGACCCTGATTCGCTCGACACGCTTCTCAGCAAGTTCTGGGAGGTGGAGGATCTACCAGTAAAGATGGTAAAAGAGTCGGACTCCTATTGTGAAAGGAACTTCCTCCAAACGACCACAAAAGACGCAAGCGGGAGGTACGTGGTGACGCTCCCGTTCCGGGATCCCGAGAATACCGGATCCGATTTAGGATATTCAAGGTCCATTGCGCTAGCTCAGTTTCTTAGAAACGAAAATCGTTTAAAAAGAGACTTTCCATTAAAAGAGCAATATGACAGCGTGATCCAGGAGTACCTGGATCTGGGGCATATGAAAGAAGTTCCGCCGACTCACAATTCTCCCTCGTATCATCTTCCTCATCACGCGGTAGTTAAGCCCGAAAGCACCACTACAAAGCTTCGCGTTGTATTCAACGCTTCAAGTCCGTCGGCAAATGGGATCAGCTTAAATGATATTCTTCATGCTGGTCCAGTCCTACAATCCGATCTAACGATCCAGGTCCTGAAATGGCGTTATTTTCAATACGTCTTCAGTGCAGACATTACGAAAATGTATCGTCAGATCTGGGTCGATCCAAAACACACCCCGTTTCAAAGAATTCTGTTCCGAAACAAGGAAGGAGATATCCGAGACTTCGAATTAAAAACAGTTACCTTCGGGGTCAACTGCGCCCCCTTCCTCGCCATTCGAGTCTTGCAACAGCTGGCAGAGGATATCCAAGTGCCATTTCCAAATGCCAGCCGCATCATCCAGCAGCACATGTACGTCGACGACGTTCTGGCAGGGGCGAATTCCGTAAACGAAGCCCAAAGTTCAATTCGAGAGTTGCAAGCAGCCCTAAGTGCCTCCGGGTTTCCGCTAAGAAAGTGGACCTCAAACAACAAAAGCGTCCTTAAAGACGTCCCGGCCGAACACCTCCTTCATAGCGAGTTCCTCGACATCGATGCCGAAAGCACGGCCAAGACGCTCGGTATACGGTGGAGGGCAAAGTCCGACGAATTCTATTTCGTTCCTCCAGACATAGTTGTGGAGGCCTCCTATACAAAGCGAGAAGTTTTGTCCCAAATCGCTAGGTTGTTCGATCCTGCCGGGTGGCTCGCGCCGTTCATAATCCGGTCAAAAATATTCATGCAGGAGATTTGGTTGCAAAACTTAGGCTGGGACGATAAGCTTCCCACTGAAATGAGTCAGCGGTGGCAATCGTTTTTAGAGGAGTATTCCGACCTCAACCAGATCCGGGTTCCGAGATGGATCTGGTACCAGCCTGAGGTAGTCATAGAGCACCACGGTTTCTGTGACGCGTCTCAGAGAGCCTATGGAGCGGCTATATACATCCGCGTCGAGATGGGGCAAAAGATCCTGACTCGCCTGCTTACAGCCAAAACACGAGTAGCCCCAGTCAAAACCGTCTCCCTTCCTCGGCTAGAGCTCTGTGGTGCCGTGCTGTTAACCGAAATGGTGACAGCAATCCTTCCGCACATGCCCTCCGCCAGTTCAGATATCCGCTGCTGGACAGATTCCACAATCGTCTTAGCCTGGCTACGAAAGCCTGCGTGCAACTGGACCACATTTGTGGCCAACAGAGTTGCCAAGATCACGCAGGCGACGCCAGTCGACTGTTGGGCGCACGTTCGCTCAGAACAAAACTCCGCCGATCTAGCCAGTCGAGGCGTATCCCTTCAGGAATTGGCAGAAAACCATCTCTGGTGGCATGGACCAGAGTGGCTGCAAGGGCCACGAGAGCTATGGCCAGCACAAAGCGACACTCTTCCAGTGACAGAGCTAGAGCAGCGCGCGGTCAAAGTGCATTTTGTCAAGGGCCCGTCCATCGACTTTCTCGAACGTTTCTCCAAATTGGACAAGGCCCTGCGAGTTCTGGTCTATGTTCAACGCTTCTTTAAACGCTGCCGCAAAGGTTCGTTCTTGCCCAGTTCACGACCTACGAGTGAAGAGATCCGAGAGGCAGAACGAACTCTGACCTCCATTGCGCAGCGCAGAGCATATGGCCAAGAGCTTCAGCATTTGACCGAGAAAAGGCCTCTTCCAGTGTCAAGTCCTTTGGTGACTTTGTTCCCGTTCATTGACCAACACGGCCTTTTAAGAGCGTGCGGCCGTCTCACTGCATCCAAAACCCTGCAATATGATGAACGTCATCCGATTCTTCTCCCCTATGACTGTAGACTGTCGCGCCTCATCGTCCAATTTACTCACCAGATTACTCTTCATGGCGGTAGTCAATTGATCGTACGCCTGATCCGAACCAAGTATTGGATGCCTAAAATCAAGAATCTGGTGAAGGCTGTGGTCAATCCGTGTAAGATTTGCACGATTTACAAGAAGAGACTCCAAACACAGTTGATGGGCGACTTCCCGACAGATAGAGTCTCCTTCTCGAGGGCGTTCACCTACACGGGTATCGACTATGCCGGCCCTTTCGAAATAAAAAATTATACAGGGAGAGCGTGTCTCATAACGAAGGGATATGTCTGTGTGTTTGTGTGCTTTTCCACGAAGGCTATCCATTTGGAACCCACTTCCGATCTAACAACCGAGAAATTTCTAGCGGCCTTTGCTCGTTTCGTAGCGAGGCGCGGTTGTCCTCAGCGGGTCCATTCGGATAATGGTAAAACCTTTGTGGGGGCGGCAGCTTTGATTTCCAGGGACTTTCTCCAAGCCATCAAAGAGTCCGTGACTGATGCATATAGCCACCAGGGACTCGTATGGCGGTTCATCCCACCAGGGGCTCCACATATGGGGGGTTTGTGGGAAGCAGGGGTGAAAAGCTTCAAAACCCTGTTCCTTAAATCGACGTCAGTCCGCAAATATACATTTGAGGAGCTGGCGACGCTTCTCGCTAAGATTGAGGCTTGCCTCAACTCTAGACCCCTCTCCCCTATGTCCGAAGATCCCTCAGATTTGCTGGCCCTCACACCAGGCCATTTCCTTATTGGAGGGCCGTTGCTTTCCACGGCGGAACCCGAGATAAAGGGCGAAGCCAAGTCGATAATAAATCGATGGCAACACCTCAAGGCACAACATCAGCAGTTTAGTGCACGGTGGAAAGAGGAGTATCTTAAGGAACTCCATAAACGAAGCAAATGGCAATTTCCGACCAGGAATCTCCAAGCCGACGATATGGTAGTTGTCAAAGAGGACAATCTACCACCGAACGAAGGGCGGCTCGGCAGAATCGTTTCTGCCTTTCCAGGAGCCGACGAGCGCATTCGAGTCGTCGAGATCCGTACGTCTCGCGGCACCATAAAACGCCCTGTCCACAAAGTTATTCTGCTACCGATGGAGGACAAAGAGTCCTCCGTTCCTAGGGATTAGGGCACTTCCCCCATTCCGGGGCCAAAATAGTAGTCGGCTCATACTAAGCTTCTTCATTTCTTTTATTGGCAGACTTACTCACTTCCTCCAATAATGGCTCCTCGTCCTCGTGCCACCCAGTCGTTGGAGAGCAGACGTACTCGAGGTATTAAATCCTACCGCTGCCGAGTCTGCTCTGGAATCCATCCTCTTCGAAAGTGCACGAGGTTCCACAAACTGAGCGTTGAAAAGCGCCTTCGGGCAGTACTTATTAATAAGTACTGCTCGAACTGCCTCGCCCATCAGCACTCAGGAGGAGACTGTCGCAGCCAAGAGGGATGCAAGAAGTGTGGAGGAGACCACCACACCCTACTCCACATGCACGAGGTCCTCCCCGCTCCGAACCCGGCAGCGCTACCAGCTCCGACGCGCAGAGAGCGCCATCCCGCTGCACCTCGTCCGGTCCGGATTTCCCGCACTCCGCCACCAGCCCCAGTCGCCAACAATCGCCCGCGTCAGCAGCAGCAGAAGGCTGTCCCCATACTGCCTACAGCCATCGTCGTGCTGGACACGGGCTCGAAGACCTTCGAGACCGGGGCCATGATCGACCCATGCATGCCGGTGAGCAGCATCGACCGGTCGTTAGCGGCTGCGTTCCGGCTGCCCATCACTCGGCTGGGAGGCAACGAGATCTGCTCGGTGACACTCCGGTCCCGAACCAGCACCTTCCGACTCAACGTCGTCCTGAAGATCGATCCCAGCCTAAGGATCCGGACACCCATCCGAGCTCTGAGCGACGCCGCCAGGGCCAAGTTTGACGGTGTTCGTCTCGCGGACGAGCGCTTCCACCGGCCGGCCTCCATCTCCCTCGTGTTGGGATCAGATGTATATGCCAATTTGATCCAACCGGGGTTCCTAAAAATTGAGGATGGGTTGCCCGTCGCGCAGAACACGGTGTTCGGATGGACCGTTTCTGGAACGTGCGCGAAATGAAGAGGACGATCCTGATATCTAGCCGGCCAGGGATACCTTTGCCTACGCAAGGGGGGGGAGAATGTTCACGCCAGAAGGGCGCAAACAGTTGAGCGGCAGTGTAAGCGGCCAATGCTTGTACTCGAAGCTCCTCCACGGCTCGCAAGCACCGCTGCTCGCGCTCTCCTTCTCTTCTCTCGCTCTCCTCCCTTCCCGCAAGGTATTCACCACTCCGCGGTCCCGCGGTATTTCTACTGTTAGTGTTAAGGTAGTTGTAATTTACCAGTGCGTGAATAAAGAACGAAAGGTTGAAGTCCACCCCGCGCGTTTTTAATTTCGGGGAAAATTTCAGCAGCCGCCGCAGCAACCACAACCAAAGGAATCTTTCCGCCCACTCCATTTCAACATTTACTATTTCGAGATCTTGACGCTGTTCAGCCAAAAGCCAATTACTTGATATTTCAGCCAAATTAATTCGTTTTTCAAGAACTTTTGGAGTTGTAGTACTCAAATCAGCTGAAGGCACATTTCTTGAAAAGAAGTCAAGAAACCTATATTGTAAATCAAATGTAAATGATTGTAAATAAGACCACCATCTCTGTACTCTAGGAGATAGGTCTTGTTTTGTCCTTGAGGCCTTAAGAGAGTTACAGTCAGTGAAGACAACAAAGTTTCTACCCAGTAAATAATGGCGAAAATGTTTCATTGCTAAAACAACAGCAAGAGTCTCCAGTTCATATGAGTGGTAACGTGACTCAGCCGGAGAAGCTGCCTTACTAAAATATTCAACGACATGAGACTTATTGTTAATTTTGTGTAATAAGATGGCAACTCGATGGGATGCTGCGGATCAAAAATTACTAAAACTGGCTTCTGGGAAGGAATAGAAATAACCTTCTGTCTTATTTCTTCATGCTCTGGCTTCCAAATAAATTCATTCCTTTCTGAAGTCAAAAGATATAACGGCTTCATAAAACCAGAAAATCCTTGCATAAATTGTCGAAAGTAAGGCGCTAATCCTATAAATTGTCGCAAAGCAGGGACCGACTGAGGAGGTGGTAAAGTAGTTAACGCTGCAATTTTAAGCGAATTTGGCCGGATTTCACCTGCACTCACTTCGTATCCCAAATATTGAACCTTTGACTTTAAAAAAGAACATTTGTTTATATTGAATGAAAATCCAGCTTTTGTGAGACAATCAAGAGTAATCTGCAACCTTTCTAAAGCTTCACTTTTCGTTGAAGCAGCCACCATTACATCGTCCATATAAACGACTACAAATTTATTTGCAAGGTCTCCGAGAGCTTGCATCACTGTACGCTGGAAAACAGATGGAGCATTTCTGAGCCCAAACGGCATTGCCAAGAATTCATATTGTCCATCTGGGGTGACAAAAGCTGTACACTCTACTGAATCTGGGTATAATGGAATTTGATAATATCCACTTGCCATGTCCAGACATGAAAAATATTTCGCTCCATGAAGTCTCGCTATTTGGTCTGATATAAGGGGCAAGGGGTATCTGTCTGATACCGTATTAGAATTTAATTCTCTATAATCAACACACAAACGATGAGAGCCGTCCTTTTTGTTGACTAACATTATGGGACTTGCAAAGGGTGAACAGCTTGGTTTTATTATGTTACACTCTAATAATTCATTAATTTTGTCTCGCACTAATTCCCTTTCATTTGGGCTAAGTCTATATGGTCGTCTTTGAACAGTTCTTTTTGGGTCAACTAATTTAATTTTCATTTCCCCCGAGCTAACTCTGGTCAATGGAATTCCGGCAATAAAAGATTTTAAGTATTTTTCCACTAAGCTTTTTAGTTTATCTCTGTCTTCACCAACAAGATCAGTATTTAACTCAGAAAATTTCTCATCATTAGAACAATAGTTTACAGTTTTTGCTCTGACAATTTCAAATTTACCAGGTGATATTACAACATTAAATTCTGGAAACAATACTTCACGACCAATAATTATGTCATTTTTCAAATATATGTCATTCAAGACATGAAACAATATTTCGATACAATGATTGTTAATTATTACGTTACTAAGTATCTGCAATGTGCTACAAATACTACCATTGCCAATACCTTTCAACATCACTACATTGTTAATTATTTTACCAACTAATTTGCTACTTAGCTTTTGTTTAATTAAAGAACATTCCGCTCCAGAGTCAAACGTTGTTGAAAATGTCTCGCCTTGATGAATCATCTCTCCCTTGGGTTCGACAACCTCGCATAGTTCCAACCTTTTCACTTGATGCGTGCCTTTATCCTTTTTGGGCTTGCTGCAGTGTGTTGAAATATGACCGCGCTCGCCACAATTAAAACAAGTCACATCCGATTTTTGACGGTGACCAAAAGGGTTCCTGTCGTTGCTGTCCTTGGCACTAGTCGAAAATTGCTGCTGCTGTTTAGCTCTACATTCGATCATCTTGTGACCGAGTTTTCCACAGAAATGGCATTTCATTGTTGAAAGTCGTTGGCGCTTTATGTCAGCTGGAGGCATTTCTTCTTGCGGAGTTTTCTTTCGTTTATTAAACGTAAATGCTTTAAGCTCAGTTTGTAATTCACTTCTTGTGCGCACATTTGAAGTAAATGTTAATCGTTGCAGCCTGCTGTCTACATGAGCCAACTTAGCAAGCGTCACAGAAACAGCTATTTCCACCACATCCATCTCACGCCACTTCGTAATAAGCGACGTCATCATGCGACTAGCATAATTGGAGAGGCATTCGCCGTCAGTTGGACAACCTGCTAGCATTGCTAAAAACATAGCCGCTGGAGTTTCCACACTAACAAAACGTTGCACGAAAAGTTCCTTAAACTCGGCCCAAGTTATTCCCGGATAGCATATTTGAGCAAACCACTGCGACGCGCTTCCTTCCATCGCTACACTTAAAGCCATAACTAACGCGCTGCCTTTTATAGTTGATTCAGCCAAAATAATATTTGCCGTAGAGCACCACGCCGTTGCGTCTGCGCCATCAAGGTCCGCGTTAAATTTGGGTAACACCACAGTATTTTTGTTTGGTGTTTCGGATGCCGTTTTGTATGATTGTATTGCTTTAACAAGTTCGATCAAGTTTTTATTTTGCATTTCCATTAAAACGCGCCACGGCCCATCTATGGTGTTAGGCAGCGAGCCAGATCCCACTTCTGATGTCGGAGCACAATTATTATTTTCCATTTCGCGCAGCGAGTTTCGAACGCACCGAAGATCTAAACACAATTAATTTGTGTCACTCACTTCTTCTCCGTGCTATCCTTCGAACCACACTACGCTGTAACGGGAGATGCCAAAGCTACAAAAATACAGCCGACCAATAGCAACGCAGTATGCAATAATGTAATATGACGAAATACCAATGATTTCCCGAAATGATGAAATTACTGTACTTCTGGAATATTCTAACACATAATACAATATGATGAAATTATTATTCTTGTGAAATATTCTAGCACATCCACCAGCTTACGAAAGTATGCGCCGACATATACAATCATAAAACTAAACATAATAGTACCAAAAGATTTCCAGCAGACATTTTCCTATATGCAGGCAGCCCAGACTTTAACGTACAACAAAATAAAATCGATAAGATAGAATACCTCAATAGGAATAGGCACGATTTCGAAGTTGATACACAATAAAGACAGGCCCCACTTGTAAAAAGTAAAATAACCAATCCATTCAAAAGGACAGGAAGGATTGAACAAGTAGATGATAAACATTTCGAAGAAACAAACGGTGGCAGGAAAATCGTTCACTATAAGTCAAAATTTAAGAAACAGAAAAAATTTAATAAGAGCAAATATGATAATTCCAGACCAACCAAAGAAGCACAAAGTGACATATCCATAAGTCCCTAAGACTTAAGCATATGCCTACATACTAATACACTTACAACATATACACCCCAATACAACATACACTACTCCGGATGTACCCAACAGATACCAGATAAGAATATGATTGTTATATGATCCTCGAGAATGGAAAAAACCCCAATTCTAGATAAGTCACCCACTGGTAGACTAAACATCCGTCCCCTAATTTAAACAATTCCTTGCTTAAGCCTCACCCCATCGTCAAGTTCCCAAAAGCTCGGAGCCGCAATTCCGAAAAACAAAATGCCTGTCAGCATTTGATAAGTGTGAAACTGAATACCAATGTTATCCATATGGCTTACTATTTTCCTGTAAGTTTCACTGTGTTTTGGAAATATTCTGACCGTTTCCCCTTGATTAGCTTTGACGACAACGTTATCTAAGCTTGTCTTTTCTTTTATAAGTTCAAACAGATCATTCAAGTTTCTAATATTTACAACAATTTGCGGTGGTTTTTTGTGATCATTAAGTTGATTGGTTGTATTGGATGGTTCCTGCAAGTTTCCAACAGTATGGGATCCATCAAGGTGAGAATCATCCATATGGGCATTGTCAATATCAGCACCCTCTATCATCATGCCTTCCACGCTATTTTCCACGCTATATATCCGTGTCCAGAATGGCAAACCTATTATTGGAACTTATCTTCTGGCTAGTCGTAGGGGGCGAGTGTAAAACGTGGCTGCTGTTCCCTCTTTTCGGGTTGCAGATGGGGGACAAGGGCTTTCCATTTTTCCTTTTGCCCGCTCTCTGGTTTTGATCATTTAGTAATCTTCTGGCAGCATCGCTGAGATTATCTTCTACGATGCCGGAGTTTGTCGATGTGGAACTTTCCTGGTGAATAGATCTTGTTCCAAGGCACGTGCTGCTTATTGTGGAATTTGCCATTGTGTATACGGTGCTATTGGCGCTAGTAAATGTCACCGTTGTTTTGGTGACTCTACTGATTTGAGTTACGTTGCTTGTAAAGCGTTGAATTGCTGAACGGCACTCATTTCTGATCTCATGGGGTAATTTTCCAGAACATTGAGAACATTGTGCTATGGTCACTCTGCTTCTTTAAAAGCTGGGAGCCATCAGAATTGATCTCATTCATTATCTTAATATTTACAAAATAACTTGCACGCTTAACTGTCCAAAAAACAGATAAAATACGGATCAGTTTTGCTGATAAGTTTAGATTTTTTTCCCCCGCCGGGTGAGGGGAATAAGTTGCCCGAAGGTCAGGTATCGTAGTTACACCGCACTTCGAGTAACGCTTTTTGTTATTGACCAAATGCTGACACCGCACGAAGCAGCGCCCGAATGTACTGGTGAGTGTTATTTTTAGCACCCAAGAGATTGCAACGATAAATCAAAATAGATGACTTTTGCATACGTGCGACACAACCGGTATCTATCAATGCAGATTTGCACAACGGTTACGCTTTTGTGGTATCGCCAATTTACTAATTTACTGGCATTTTGAGCCACTATTTGAAGATTACCGTCTTATGTTTGACCGGCTAAAGCTTCGACTCGGTCTTGTTGTCTTTCTTGCCTGGATTTGACTGGTATTGGCTTTTAAGGTCCCCAGACAAGTTTTCAGCAGACGGTAAGGGAGCCTGGAACAGACGGGACAAAATTTATTTTTCCCCGATTTAGTAGTGAAACAAGTTTGGTGAAATTGACTGGCGACTGGTGGTTAGAATTTGTCTACGATATGAAATAGTTCTAGCGCAGATAAAGCATATTTTTAACAATTTTTGTTAAGTCTTCAGTTCTGTATGCATTTCTAATAATCCCATGATTTACACCGACCTACACTATAAACTCAAGGATGTATAATAAATTAAATGAATAAATAATGTGTATATAAACGAAAAATGATCCTATTAAATATATAAACGAGAACCAAAAAGTAAGGTAAAATAAAATAAATTATCAAAAAAAATCGGGTTGTCATGCAATTGTTTTCAAGTATCGCCGTGTAAACTTCCTTCTTACTAAAGTCCTGACGAAGTAAAATTGTACGGTATTGGTGCTACTGATTTAATAACAGAAAATGACTAGAATGGAAGGTGAAGGATGTTGTATTCAGAAATAGAAAACAAATAACTTGGCTCAACACAAGGCAAAAGGCAACAAGTGGATCCTTGATTATTTGAATTCCTAGTGAGCTTTTTAATAGTCCTACATTTAACATCCTATCTAAATTAACCTTTCGCATTTCATTAATAAAGACAAATTATACAAAACACAAAAGGCAAAAGACAACAATTGGTTTGTACAATTTATACATTTAATTTTTTTAATTCTATGCCAAAGATTAGTAAACAACACCAATTTTAAAAGTAATAAAAATATCAAAATAAATTATTGAAACATTAAATGAACTCGGCGTTAAAGCTAAATAGCTAAAACTCTTTCAGCAGAAAGTAGGCAATTTGATGTAATAATAATAATAAACAATAAGCGTTCAGATTCAGTAGCGGCGTAAGCCAAATGGCTACAACTTTTATAACAGCCTGACTTTATACAACCATCTGATTTTTAGATCGCAATTTTTACTTTGAACACCTACTTTAGTTAATAAACTTGTAGAGAGCTTGGGGCCAAACGTCTAATGTTAGTGACAGTTTGAAAGTTTTTTTTTTTTTTGTTTTTTTTTCAGATCTGGTCTTGCCGGATCGATCTATCGCCTGACACGTTTGCGCTGTCAGTTAAAGACTCTGCTGATTACAATGTACAAAAAACGAATAAAGAGTTAACATTTCTCACCGTCTCGGCCCACCCTGAAACTAAAATTTTGAATTAGGCGGCATGGCAAGCTTAGTAATCGGGCAGGAAAAGTACCCAGATGGTCTGCGCGTACCAACCCGTTATAGCCTTTATAAGTTAACAAAATTAATGAATAACGTACCAGTCGGTATAAACCTTGGATAATTGTTGGATTTTATATGTAGATTCAGCATAAACATATTTAGGGGAAGAACTTGTTTATTGTTATGGTGAGATATGCTGTTTTTGCTAGTGTCAGCACGTGGCCTGAAAATCGTCTGCCGGAAGCGTTTACCGGAAAGTTAAGTTTTCAGTTTGATTTTGATTGTACTAAAGAGCGTATAGCTCACAAGACTAACTCCAGCTTACGCTGATATTATTGAATTGGTTATCAAGTCGTAAGGCTTATTTAGAATCGACGCTAAGCTCAAACAAAGAGTTGGTCAGTGATCCACCCGGAGAAGAAAATCAAAGTCAATCCCAGACTTTACTGGAATCAGGACAAGTACGTGGCATGGATACAATCTCCCACCTACGCCTTTTAATTGTTCAAGGATACATTACTTATACTGAGAATAGAGAATACTGAGTACTGATACTAAAAAGCTAGGCGGAAATTCCGGTACCGACAGCGCCCCAGAAAAAACACTTATTTTTTTTAAAAAGACCAACAAGAATCAAAATACCTATTCATGGCGCAAAACAGTACAACAGTACTTACGAAGCTGTAAACATGTCCCTAAAAGACAAAACTTTTCTGAGAGAATGTCTGGCCAAACGCGCCAGACAATGTTTGAGCAAGCCGCCAATGCGGAAGAAGATGAAGATTGTGAAAACGCAGTCGCTTTTAATACGATTAAAGACGACAGTGACTCACTTGACTCCGACGACTTTATTAATTTTTTAGAGAAAGGTCCCACTTGCCCATCGTTAACGAAGGCTGGCGGGAAGAACTATAAAAATCCCTATTGATACCGGAGCGGCATAAAATAATACAAAGCCCATAAAGGAGCTTGTCGACTACCCGTTCACTGTGAGTTCCATCCATGTCTCCTATAAAGTAAAAGAAAATAAGAGAGAATACTATCATATATCAGATACCCGGTTCCTCAGCTAGAGTGAAAAGGCGAACCCGAAATTTCATAATTTTTATGGGATATCGATAGATATTGGGGAATGAAATAAGAAAAAATTTACAAATCCTTCTAAAGTGTGGGCGTGACCGGTTTGGCGGCTTTAGGGCATTAGAGTGGGCTTGCCAAAAAATTTTGTCAAATCGATCAAAAATTACAAGCCCAATAATATCATGAAAATATTTCGAAAAATAGTTCAAAAATTTGGGCGCCGCCGTTTAGGGCGTTAGAGGTTGCGTGGCAAAATTTTTTTTTGCAAATCGATAGAAATTTACAAGACTAATAAAATTATTCAAAAAATTTCGAAGATCTAATTCTGCATAAAAAAAGTTAGATTTGATTGCTTTAAGAGCGGCAAAAAGTCAAGATTATAATTAAGTCTATAATAGTCAGAGCAAAATTTTCTGTAAGGGTCATGCAACTCATAGTTAGATCTACAATGATTTAATATTAGGGGTATGCAGTTTCAAGTGGTATTAACACAAAAAAACAGTTAATACGTTATTAAATGTTGATGCCGTATTGGCGCGTCTCGACTTTACATATGCGGACAAAACCCTGACACAAGGCAAGGGGAGTACAAGTATTACCATGAAATGGAAAAGAAAATAACACTTCTTACAAACAAAATCGAGACGCGGCCACAGCGGTTGTTTTAAATGAACAGTTCCAAAACAAAACAGGACAAGAACACCGTAGCAGACGCGTTATCTCGGCAAAGCATAAACGCATTAGATGACACATACAAGTTGAACGCGTTATCTCGCCAAAAAAAGGCTTGTAAAGACACATACGAGTCGGACGCGGCCACAATACATTGCAAAGAATCACTGACCTATACCATCGACACAGCGGACAAGCTAATTACTTAATAAATACTAATTCTCTTTAAATTATTAATAATTCTCTTTAAAATCAAAATGAGGCCGGAAAACGTACCACAGTACTTTCAACGGATAAGTAGAAAGGTTTTACGGCACACTCGCAGAAATAGACCCGTGACTGAAATCAGAAAAAAGGGGTGAAGGACACCACAGAGGTAATTCTTTCAGCAACTGCCAGGTGTAATGGAACCATAGATTTAGTAACAGACCAAAAACCAATAAAAATCAGTGATAAAATGCAAGAAGCACTGAAAAAGAGCTTGAAAAAATTCAATAAAGATAGGACGGATAAAGGTTACCAAGTAGGCGACTAAGTTGTGGGTTGCTCATAAAAGGTTCATAAAGACAATCTTTGTTAATCACCCCATATTTTCTAAAGCCGTTACTCGTAAAGTAAAAGGTTGTTAATTTTTTCATAATCTTTTTAGTCTTGTACATTTCTATCGATTTGCTGAAAAACTTTTTGCCACGCCCACTCTAACGCCCTAAACCCACCAAAACGGTAACGCCCACACTTTTGAACAATTCGTAAAATGTTTTCTTATTTTATTTCCCAATATCTATCGATATCACAGAAGAATGATGAAATTTCGCGTATTTGACAGTCGGAGAATCCGACTATATTATTCTTTCTTGATTTATATTTCATTTAGGTTAGGGGGATATTTTCTACCTCTAGTAATAGCGGCTGTAGCGACGACGAATGTCAGTACCTATAACGGACGGAGATGTAGTAATATTGGACAGCTACGGATACTTTAAACATTCAACGAACATGACATCCTATGAACACTATGCAGACCAGAAGGAGAAGCTTAAAGTTTAGTTGCTAGAATAAAACTAGGAGCAATAATATACTGGGATCAACGTTAAAGGTTATCGAAGGAAATCCCGACTTTGATGACTGGGAGCGAATAAAATTTAATCACGAACAACTAAGTAGAACGGAGAAAAGTCAAAACGAGTTAAACATTAATTTCAAGATAGACTAAACGAGCTTACTGACTCCATAAATACGAGCCAGAAATCAGATGGAGATAAAAGAGCTCACCTCCTAAAAATACCAGACGCTAAGTTAGTTTGTGGAAAAGTCGCTATTTATCGGTTCAACACCAATATGACCATCATAGCTGATAACAGGCTCGTCCAGACTGAATGTGGCACTTACTTGGTTAACTACGCGAAGAGGGCTTCCTTGGAACATGTTATGTCAACCAGCTAGGAAACTCAAGAAAAGCTCAAGATGTGATAATTTTCTCCGAAAGTGCTGCTAACCACATAGACACAGTATTTTCTGAACATGAGAGTTGCTCCAGAAAGAATCAAATTCCTATATCGCACCAAAAAAATCCGTCCTTTTACGGACCATCTGCATCTCACGTTCGCTGTGCCGGGCGGAATACAAATGATAAAACTAAACGAAGAATTCATCGAAGAACACATCGCAAAAGTGTTTTATAAGCCTGGAAAAGTGGCTGAAGTCCGAAAACCATTCTGAAGCAGCCACAATCTTTGACCTACACGGTCGAAACTACAGTAAAACCCTGAACTGTTACAGCCCTCACTTCGACATTTTATAGTTTTCGGTGCCAAAAACCGACACATTATCCACTTTAAAATAATCTCTGTACGGATCTATTAAAGAATTTGTAAACGTAGATGTTGTGAACGCTATTTACCAAAACCTACGCACACATGCATCCAGCATACCTTAGTGACGGAATTCCCAGTAACCAAGATAGATATCACGAATGCTAATAAGCAGAGGAAAATTATTACATGCGAGCACAACCGCGCCCCAGGAAAATGTTAAACAAGTCCTTGAGGATTACTATTTTCCAAATATATCCAAACTTGGCAACGAAGTTATAAATTGCAAGACATGCACCAAAGCTAAGTACAACAGGCACCCCAAGAAACAGAAATTGGGTATAGCACTAAATTTCTCATATGGGTGCTGCATATAGACATCTACTCCACGGATAAAAAGTTATTGTTAACCTGTGCAGATAAGTTCTGAAAGTTTTCGGTAGTACAGCCATTAACTTCTAGGACTATAACTGACGTAAGCAGACCCATACTACAATAGTACATTTTTTTATCAAATACACTGCACTTTACATTGCAGATCCAACAGGCAAGTGGAGCGTTTCACAACACCCTAACGTAAATAACTGGGTTCATTAAAATCGACAAAAAAAAAGTTGACGACACAGTCGAGCTCACCATGAGAGCCACGGAAGAGTGTAATAAAACATTACACTCAGTCAGAAGATTGCAACCCAAATCTTCCTTCTAATCTGCTAACGACGCTCAGAGACTGGCAATAAAAAATAGTTTCGAAAAAGAGAGTTACCGCCTCAGCATACGCCCTCAGCGGGCCCCCGCCGAAACCCCCTCGACAGACAGAGACAGAGAATTTCTAATAACACAAAATTATTTGGCGATTCATGAACACGAAATGTATTATTATAAGAAAAAATGTAATTTTATAAGGAATATATATAGTGACATATCCATAAGTCCCTAAGACTTAAGCACATGCCTACATACCAATACACATACACCACTTCGGATGTACCCAGATACCAGATAAGAATAAGATTGTTATATGATCCTCGAGAATGGAAAAAACCCCAATTCTAGATAAGTCACCCACTGGTAGACTAAACATCCGTCCCCTAATTTAAACAATACCTTGCTTAAGCCGTCGTTCCCACGTTCAAAGCTCGGACTCGCAATCCCGAAAAACAAAAATATCGATTTCAATACACAAATTATAAGAATCTAAGAGTACTTGTATCCAAGAGCAAATGCACTTGAATCCAAGAGAAACACAAAGCTTTTTCTCTTCATGATAAAAACCCTAAAGTCTAAAGTCCATATTAGAAAAGCTCGATACCGAGGCTTGAACGCCAATGAAATCAGGATAATTATCAGACTTCAGTTTCAGACCTAATTGTAAAAGGTCCGGTGTTCTTCTCAAATAAAAAGTTTTGTAATCATTTAGAGAAATAAAAATTATATTTTTTTCACTTATAAATATTGCAAGCATTTAATTATATATACATATATACTTGAAAATAACTTCATATTATTACGTTATTTTTCAAAAGGAGGGAAATGTAGTATGCACACATATCGGCTTATCACTGTACCTATATTCATAACATACAAGCACATTGTAGCACTCCGTTACAATGTGTACATATACAGTCAAGCCCAAGTGTATGCGTAATACAAAGCACCCACGTGCCTATATATATATGATAACATAGATAAGCATCGCCGGCAGCGCTGCTCCCCGACCTAGGCCAAGAAATCTTTGTATGCAGATCATGCAATCAATTACGAGTTGATCTCGAACGGAGCGGGACCTTTCCTGCTCCCTACAAATTGAAATAATAGAAAATATAATTATAAGAAGAAAAACCAATTGCAATTAAGAAACTAAAACGACTACAACTACATGACTACAACTCACATTCGGCATTCCACAGTCTTCGGGTGGAGACGTGTTTCTTTCAAGCTACGAATAGCAAGTTCTAAAAACTACAACAGTATAGTGAAAGTTAAACACAAAGTGTAAAGTGCAGTTTGCACAACTAACAATTATTGACTATAGTAATTATTTACTAAAATAAATAATTATTCCATATTGTTCTGGTAATTGTTATATGTGGACTTAGAACAATGAATCAAAACGACATACGTTCTCAGCGACAATGTGAACAAGACGAGCGCCGGCTCTCTTTACAACGCAACAATGCATACTTTTCTTTCGTCTCACCGCAAATCGGTGATCGAGCACCCTCACCTTCAACTAACTCGAAACTTTTGCCCTCAGCGAACGACAGACCGCGTTCTTGCTCTCCCTCTCTGCCTGCTTCGGCTCACAAGTCGTGGAGCGAAGAGACCGCCTCTCCTACCCCGCTCCTCTCGCAGCGCCAAACGACCGTCCCGGGTAACTGTAACACTGCAATAACGAGTGCAGTGACCTCACTGGCAACTGCCACAACATCAACTTCGTCAGCGGCCCAACTAATTATCGCTGTGCCAGCTGTAAATAATTCAGCAGCACTGACCGTTTGCAACAACAATAATGCACGTAAAGAAGAATCAAAACAAAAGCAGAAGTCGATTTCGACTGTGCAGACTGGCATGGATCGCTACATCCAAATCAAGAGAAAGCTCAGCCCTCAAAACAATAAGGCAGGTAATCAACCCAAAATCAATCGAACCAACAACGGCAATGAAAACTCTGCAGTAAATAATTCAAACCGATATGCTATCTTGGCTGATTCTGCGACCGAACAACCCAACGAAAAAACGGTAGGGGAACCAAAAAAGACCAGGCCTCCACCAATTTTCATACGAGAACAAAGTACAAATGCACTTGTAAATAAACTCGTTGCTTTGATTGGTGACAGCAAGTTCCACATTATCCCACTTAAAAAAGGAAATATTCATGAAATAAAACTACAGATCCAAACAGAAGCAGACCACCGTATAGTGACTAAATACCTAAATGATGCTGGTAAAAACTACTACACATACCAATTAAAAAGTTGCAAAGGGCTACAGGTAGTACTTAAGGGCATTGAAGCAACAGTGACACCAGCTGAGATAATTGAGGCTCTGAAGGCCAAAAACTTTTCTGCAAAGACAGCTATTAATATTTTAAACAAAGACAAAGTTCCGCAGCCACTATTCAAAATAGAACTCGAACCAGAGCTCCAGGCACTAAAGAAAAACGAAGTGCACCCAATATACAATTTACAGTCGGAGGATCACCGTGGAGGAGCCGCACAAACGTATCAATCCAGTTCAATGTACTAATTGCCAAGAATACGGCCACACCAAGGCATACTGCACCCTTAAGTCCGTATGTGTTGTCTGTAGCGAACCTCATACTACCGCAAACTGCCCCAAAAACAAGGACGATAAGTCTGTGAAGAAATGCAGTAACTGCGGGGAAAAACATACTGCAAACTACAGAGGCTGTGTGGTGTACAAAGAATTGAAGAGCCGCCTAAACAAACGTATTGCCACAGCACATACATACAACAAAGTCAATTTCTACTCTCCGCAACCGATTTTTCAACCACCCCTAACTGTCCCAAGCACTACTCCAACAATTTCTTTCGCTAGCGCCCTAAAATCCGGACTAGAAGTGCCCGCCCCACCGACAAGAACTGCTCATTCCGAACATACACCGACAAACATCCAACAAACACAACAAAGTGGCATCGAAGCTATGATGCTATCCCTACAGCAAAGCATGAAAGACTTCATGACGTTCATGCAAAATACTTTGCAAGAGCTCATGAAAAACCAAAATATCCTGATTCAACTTCTTGTATCTTCAAAATCCCCATAATGGCTTCCCTACGGATATCTCTGTGGAACGCAAATGGCGTTTCACGGCATACACAAGAGCTCACACAGTTCATTTACGAAAAAAACATCGACGTAATGCTACTATCAGAAACGCACCTCACAAATAAAAACAATTTTCATATACCAGGATACTTGTTCTATGGTACAAATCATCCAGATGGTAAAGCTCATGGAGGCACTGGAATACTCATCAGAAATCGCATAAAACACCACCACTTAAACAATTTTGACAAAAACTACTTACAATCTACGTCCATAGCCTTACAACTCAACAATGGTTCAACGACTCTAGCCGCAGTCTACTGCCCACCGCGCTTTCCAATCTCTGAGGATCAATTCATGGAATTCTTTAACACACTAGGTGACAGGTTCATCGCAGCGGGTGACTATAACGCCAAGCACACCCATTGGGGATCTCGACTTGTGTCGCCAAAGGGTAAGCAATTGTACAATGCGCTTACGAAGCCAGAAAACAAGCTAGACTATGTATCCCCGGGTAAGCCTACATACTGGCCAGCAGACCCAAGAAAAATCCCAGACCTGATCGATTTTGCAATTACTAAACATGTCCCCCGCAACATGGTCACCGCCGAAGCACTAGCAGATTTATCATCAGATCACTCACCTGTTTTTCTAAATATGCTAACTCGCCCCCACATCGTCGACCCACCGTATAGACTCACAAATTTTAGAACAAACTGGCCAAGGTATCAAAAGTATGTCTGTTCACACATAGAACTAACGACGGCATTATCTACAAAGGAGGATATAGACAAGTCAACGGAAACTCTTGAAAACATTTTAGTTTCGGCTGCAAAGGCTTCAACCCCGCCAGTGACGTATGCAAAACCAAACTACATCAAAACTAATCGCGAAATCGAGCGGCTGGTATTAGATAAACGACGCCTACGAAGGGATTGGCAGTCTAATAGATCACCAATTACTAAGCACATGCTTAAGATAGCCACACGCAGGCTTACCAATGCTCTCAAACAAGAGGAAAAAAACAGCCAACGTTCATATATCGAGCAACTCTCTCCCACCAGCACTAAGTACCCTCTTTGGAGAGCTCACAGAAACCTAAAGACTCCAATAGCGCCAATTATGCCACTCCGAAGTCCCTCTGGCACCTGGTTTCGAAGTGATGAAGAAAGAGCCAGTGCTTTCGCTGACCATTTACAAAATGTATTCCGACCAAATCCCTCTACCAACACATTTATTCTCCCTCCTTTAATAGCAGCCAATCTAGATCCTCAAGAACCCTTTGAATTCCGACCATGTGAACTAGCAAAGGTTATCAAAGAGCAACTGAACCCAAGAAAATCGCCTGGCTACGACCTAATAACTCCAAGAATGCTCATTGAACTCCCAAAGTGTGCTATTCTTCACATCTGCCTGTTGTTCAACGCAATCGCCAAGCTTGGATACTTCCCTCAAAAATGGAAAAAGTCGACCATAGTAATGATTCCAAAGCCAGGAAAAGATAAAACGCAGCCATCATCATATAGACCGATAAGCTTACTAACATGTCTTTCAAAGCTGTTTGAAAAAATGCTACTCCTTCGGATTAGCCCTCATCTTAGAATAAACAACACACTTCCAACACATCAATTTGGCTTTAGAGAAAAACATGGAACCATCGAACAGGTCAACCGAATCACGTCAGAAATTCGTACTGCTTTTGAACATCGAGAATACTGCACAGCCATTTTTCTAGACGTCGCGCAGGCATTTGACAGAGTGTGGCTCGATGGACTTTTGTTTAAAATAATCAAGCTGTTGCCCCAAAACACACATAAGCTACTGAAGTCATACCTATATAACAGAGTGTTTGCAATAAGATGCGATACAAGCACTTCACGCGATTGCGCAATCGAAGCTGGAGTGCCGCAAGGCAGTGTACTGGGTCCAATCTTATACACCCTGTATACGGCGGATTTCCCCATAGACTACAATCTAACAACCTCCACGTTCGCTGATGATACCGCGATACTCAGTCGCTCGAAATGCCCAATAAAAGCCACGGCACTCCTATCCCGACACTTAACATCTGTAGAACGATGGCTTGCCGACTGGAGAATTTCAATAAATGTTCAAAAATGCAAGCAGGTTACCTTTACCTTAAACAAACAAACATGCCCACCACTGGTCTTGAATAACATATGCATTCCACAAGCCGACGAGGTAACATATCTGGGAGTTCATCTGGACAGGCGGCTCACTTGGCGCAAACATATAGAAGCCAAATCGAAACATCTTAAACTTAAAGCAAGGAACCTCCACTGGCTCATAAATGCTCGCTCTCCACTTAGTCTGGAGTTCAAAGCTCTTCTATACAACTCCGTCTTAAAACCTATCTGGACTTATGGCTCCGAGCTGTGGGGCAACGCATCCAGAAGTAACATAGACATTATTCAGCGAGCACAGTCAAGAATTCTGAGAATTATCACTGGAGCGCCGTGGTACCTTCGAAACGAAAACATACACAGAGACCTAAAAATCAAATTAGTAATCGAAGTAATAGCTGAGAAAAAAACGAAGTATAACGAAAAGCTGACCACCCATACAAATCCCCTCGCAAGAAAACTAATCCGAGTATGCAGTCAAAGCCGGCTGCACCGCAACGACCTCCCAGCCCAGCAATAAACTTTTTAGGGCATTAATGAAAAAAAAAAACTATCACTAAGTGAAAGTTAATTAAGTTAGATTAAGATTTGAACACTTATTGTTAGTCTCTTAACACAAAGGGAAGATTCAATAAATAATAAAAATTAAAAAAAAAAAAAAAAAAAAAAAAAAAACTACATGATGACAACTACAGGATACCAAGAAGATCGACTCCCTGGAAATCCCAAATGGGGATGCAGAAAGTATGGCGGCTATCCTCATGAACATGCTGGGCAGACTTTGCGACCCATCCATGCCAAGAAAAAAGAAGCCAAAATGGAAGCCGGTCCAAAAAGATACCGTGTTTCGGCAGGTGTTCCACAAGGATTGGTCCAAGTACCGATCTTTGGGGAACACCGTATCTAAAGTATCCTAAAGTAGCTGCCAACGACTATCCTCAGATACTCCGGGATCCCGATACGGTTCATGGATCCGAGGATTACGGGCCATCTTTACGTCCAGGGTCACTATTGCGCAGTATTCCTTCCTGCCTCCTAGCCATCTATCACGGTCTTGGCGATGTTACTGACGACCGAGAGATCGTCCAGGGTACTCTTTCCTTACCGGAAGACATATTGCTGGCTTCCTAGGCCGTTGGTGCTCTCGGTGATAGCCTCTATTCGTGTATACAGAATACGTTCGAACAGTTTTGTAACTATTTCCAGTATGTATAGGAGGCGGTAGCTGCTTGCAGCGTGTTCTGGACCCTTGCCTTTCGGCAACAGCACTAGCTTCTCGCTTTTCCACCTTGTTGGGAAGATTCCCTCCAGAAGACATGGCTGGAAGGTGGTCCTGAAGATGCGAGGTTTACCCAGCGCCGCTGTTTTAATAACAGCTCCAGGAATTCCATTTAGTCCCATTAGTATCTAGTATACATCTAGTATCTAGTATCCATTACCTCAAATTGATGGAATTCTTAGTAGGCTTTCCAGGGCGAATTTCATTTCCAGTCTAGACCTTAAAGACGCCTATTGGAAATTCCTTTATATCCTAAGTCCCGCGATAAAACATACCGGTAAAGCCATTATATCAGTACAAGGTAATGCCTTTTGGTCTTATTAATGCGTGTTGTCTTTCAGTACTAGTTAAGTGTCGATGACCCCACGAAATGGTATACAATGTCAACAGAGTACAACAGGGGATCAATTCAACATTTATCAGAAGCATTAATACGACGCCACTTGAGCTACTGGTTAGTGTTAAAATTAGAACGAAATGTGATCTTCAGATACGAGACTTGATAAACAAAGAGGCCGTAGCAGTGTTCAATGAAGAACGCAGCGAGTTACGAGTAAAGGCAAAGGCTCAGATACTGAGACTGCAGAACGAGAACAAGAAACAAACTTCGACTTAAGCCAGCAAGACGATATGATGTTGACGACCTATAGCTGAAAGCTAAGTGTTTGGGGCCTTATAAAGTTCCATAGGTGAAGTACAACAACGCCTATGATGTCCAAAAAGTAGGCAACAAACAAAAACTCTGCAACATGAAGCCATGACCGATTGGAAACGATGACAGTGATGACGATGAAGCATTCGGGTCGAAGGCTTCGTCAGAATGACCGAATGTGGGATTGGTTTTTGGCTGTTTATCCAAATCCCAATAGTAATAGCTGATCCCTAGACGACGACACCGACGATAACAAGAAGAGCAACGACTACAGACGATGAAGGTGGCGATAACGCTAACACGACGATCAACGAGGAGCCCAACGCTACGAGAGCGCCTTTAAAATACGAATAAAGGTAATAATATTATGATGAAACCCCAAATTTTGGGGGTTCGTCCGGGATTGAGCAAATGTGAACGGGATTGGACAAATGTGAATGGGAATGAGTAAATGTGAACGCGATGGGACAAATGTGAACGGGATTTAGGAAATGTGAACAAAATCGATGACATTAAACAAAAGTTTTACGTGTAAAACAAAGAAAAAAATACAGTCGCAATTTTTTGCTATAAGATCGTGTTTAAATAATTTCATAAGTGATAGATTACGCTCAAGCAAGAAACAGAACATTGCTGCTCTCCCTCCATTGGTTTGTGTTCGAGTGTGATGGAGGCTAGAAGTAATCGGTAACTAGCGTCAACCGAAACCGACGAAGACGAAACTGACGATTTAACAGACGGTGAGGTAGAAAACCTTATGTTCCAGACACCGAGCAGAGCAATGAACGTCGAAGGAAATGACTGAAATGTACAAGGAGCAGACGAGATGAATACGATACGAAACGTTTTTACAGAAAACGCCAGTATGTCGACTCAGTTTTCCCGACGTATAAAAAAAAACATACGCAGTTATGATCACACTAACACTATTCCAGTCGAAATATGGATATAATAACACGAAGAACAAGCGCCACTCTTGTATTGGAAAGACTTCCAGAAGTTTCTTTTTGCAGAAAAGACACCAAAAGGAATTGAAAAGTTGTTTGCGTTGAGCGAGAGAGGTCTAAATTCGTGGAATTCTCTCAAAATAGCATTGCTATCCGAATTTAAGCAGCAAGGTAGTTGACGAACAAATCGTGCGAAACGTGGCAACAACGACTGTGTTTTCGAGTACTTTTATAGAATAAAAGATATTGCTCTAGAGATAAAATTGAAGATGAAACTTTCAGACAGTATTTAATTGACGGCATCGAGGGAAAAAGTGAGAACAAAACAATATTATTTGGTGCCAGAAATATGAGTCAATTTAAAGACAAACTAAGGTATTTCGAATAAATAATTGCAAAGGAAAATCAGAGTGAGAAGGACAGGTCAAAGCGCAACGAGAACAGTATGAAAGGAAAAGATAGAAAAATCAGAATGTAAGCGAAGAGGCGAAAAGAGAAGTGAACTGCTACCACTGTGGTAAAAAAGGCATGCGTGCCGTTTGATTTCTTAAAACGATTTTACCAGCAAAGAAGTTTATAATGCTAATAAAAAGTGTACGCCGTGAAGTTCAATATCATACGGGAAGATTTTATTGTGATATTGGCAAGCCGAAGCTATAAAGATGCAATGTCGTTCTAATTGCATTCGGACCGCGACTCCAATCAAATAAAACCACTTGGACAATTCAAACAAAAAATTCTGATTGATGAAGGAAGATTATATGTTAGATTTTTATGTCGTTCCAATCAAGTTTCTTGATATGCCATTAATTATCGAAGAACAGATATGTGTACACGCAGAGATTGTTTTTATTTTTTAATGGCTTGCAAGTGCGAAAAAAAGATTAATGACGAACAAAATATTCTAAATATTTGTGTTGAAGTACACAATGAGTTGTTTGACATTAACAAGGCAGCGAGCGAATAATATGCAAAGCAAGAGTTGCGTGAGCTAATTTCGAACTATGAACCGGTCAAAACAAAAACAACAAATAGAAATACGTAGAAATACGTATTGTGCTTAATGATGAATCGCCTATTTTCTCACGTCCACGTATTGTTAACGAACATATTGAAGTGTGTCTTGATAATGACACAATTGAAGAGTCAACATCCGAGTTCACAAGTCCCCATAGTGCTGCTAAGAAAGCACGACGGTTCTGCAAGGCTGTGTGTAGATGATCGCAGAATTAACAAGGTAATTATTAAAGACCATTTGCCATTACCGCTCATTGAGGATCAGTTGGATCGTCTGCAAAAAGCAAAAATATTCAGTACAATTGATTTGAAAATCGGATTTTGCTGAATCAAGAAAGCAGAAAATATACGTCTTTTGTGACACACCGAGGACAATATCAGTTTTTGAAGTACCCATTGGATTTTCAAATTTTTGAGCGGCACGTCAATGCGATATTCTGAGATCTGTCACGCAGAGGAATTGCATTGTCCTTTGTAGATGATATTATTATCCCCGCTAAGACCGAACAAGACGCTGTACAAAACTGAAAGGAATTTACAATGAACATGGTGTACAACTAAATTTGGAATAATAAAATTCAAAATACAATACAATGATAGTAATGACTAAAGCCGTGTGGTTCCTCCAGGTAAATTTCTTCTCGTCTGAAAATACAACATAACGCCACTCCTTAGACCAGTCATATGAGCTCGAGCAAAACTGAGTCGTGTTTTTTTTCGCAAATTATTAAGAGGTAATTTTTTTGAGTTTTTCGTGTTTTTATTATTATATATTGTAAATATAATTATTAAAGATCCGTTCGTTTCGCGAGTGATTCGTTTGTTGTTGTTTTTTGTTTGCACATAAACTGCACTGTGCACCTATTCTCTCGCTCTCCCACACAAAATCTAAAATCTAAGCGTGCGGACATACCAAATATCATCCTCTGTCGTCGTCTAGGGATCAGCTATTACTATTGGGATTTGGATAAACAGCCAAAAACCAATCCCACATTCGGTCATTCTGACTAAGCCTTCGACCCGAATGCTCCATCGTCATCACTGTCATCGTTTCCAATCGGTCATGGCTTCATGTTGCAGAGTTTTTGTTTGTTACCTACTTTTTGGACATCATAGGCGTTGTTGTACTTCACCTATGGAACTTTATAAGGCCCCAAACACTTAGCTTTCAGCTATAGGTCGTCAACAACATATCGTCTTGCTGGCTTAAGTCGAAGTTTGTTTCTTGTTCTCGTTCTGCAGTCTCAGTATCTGAGCCTTTGCCTTTACTCGTAACTCGCTGCGTTCTTCATTGAACACTGCTACGGCCTCTTTGTTTATCAAGTCTCGTATCTGAAGATCACCTTTCGTTCTAATTTTAACACTAACCAGTAGCTCAAATGGCGTCGTATTAATGCTTCTGATAAATGTTGAATTGATCCCCTGTTGTACTCTGTTGACATTCTATACCATTTCGTGGGGTCATCGACACTTAACTAGTACTGAAAGACAACACGCATTATTAAGACCAAAAGGCATTACCTTGTACTGATATAATGGCTTTCCCGGTATGTTTTATCGCGGGACTTAGGATATAAAGGAATTGCCAATAGGCGCCTTTAAGGTCTAGACTGGAAATGAAATTCGCCCTGGAAAGCCTACTAAGAATTCCATCAATTTGAGGTAATGGATACTAGATACTAGATGGATACTAGATACTAATGGGACAAGATGGAATTCCTGGAGCTGTTATTAAAACAGCGGCGATGGGTAAACCTCGCATCTTCAGGACCACCTTCCAGCCATGTCTTCTGGAGGGAATCTTCCCAACAAGCTGGAAAAGCGAGAAGCTAGTGCTGTTGCCGAAAGGCAAGGGTCCAGAACACGCTGAAAGCAGCTACCGCCTCCTATGCATACTGAAAATAGTTGGAAAACTGTTCGAACGTATCCTGTATACTCGAATAAAGGCTATCACCGAGAGCACCAACGGCCTAGGAAGCCAGCAATATGTCTTCCGGTAAGGAAAGAGTACCCTGGACGCTCTCTCGGTCGTCAGTAACATCGCCAAGACCGCTCTTGCTGGTGATAGATGGCTAGGAGGCAGGAAAGAATACTGCGCAATAGTGACCCTGGACGTAAAGAACGCCTTCAACACCGCCAGATGGCCTGTAATCCTCGGATCCATGAACCGTATGGGGATCCCGGAGTATCTGAGGATAGTCGTTGGCAGCTACTTTAGGGACCGGGTCGTATGGTACGAAATGGAAGCCGGTCCAAAAAGATACCGTGTTTCGGCAGGTGTTCCCCAAGGATCGGTACTTGGACCAATCCTGTGGAACATTATGTACGATGGGATCTTGGGCATCAACAAACCCATGGGAGTAGAGCTGCACTGTTCTGTTCTTGAACATTTTGTTGTTAAATCGCAAATAGTTTGCACACAAAATTTGGAGTCTGTGCGACCATGCCCTCTCTTGCCTCCCATATTAACAACTGGTATTACTCAGGAGTCAACGAAAGTTGGTTGTTTTTTTTTTTTTAATAAAAATGTGTATATTGTTTTAAAAATAATCAATAATGTTCTTTTTCTAGTTCATTATTATAAATTTCCGAATCTGATCTCGAATCAGAATCAGAATGTAAATCCAATATTTTGTCTGATGGATCAGGTTTTCAATTAGACTGTGTTTCCAAAAGACTTATTACTGCCTTCGGAAGTGTTTTTTTGCTATTTTTCCTATCTCTTTCTTTTAAACAAATTGTTGACAATAATGTCCGAGGAATCAATCGCTATTGATCCGACTATTTTTCCCTGCATGTGATAGTCGGTCCCTTTTGTAAAGTTTATTCGGGGCTTCACTCGCATTTTCGCCTAGGCATCCAAGTGGAATCAACGCCGAATTATTGATTTGAAATCCGTGGACCAGTACTTTATGGATCGTTGGTGACATAGGATACCATGGATATGTTTGCAATGCAAACATAAACCTAGTTCAATTTGGGGAATAGGTTCGTTCGTTTAAAATCAATGAACTAGGTCGTTCATTTAGTTCAATCGTTCTTTAAGTGCTTCACAAAATAAAAATGTTTTGAATTTATTTTATACAATGCTGTCATAGAATATTAATATTATTTATTCAATTTATGTCAAAAACACTTATACATAATAATAATAAGAAATAATAAAGAGTTTAAAACTATATTGAACTATAGTGAACTATAAAGACAGACCTAGTTCGTTCGTTCAGTTTGGTGAACAGTTCAATTTAGTTCGTTCGTTCACGAACGACACAACACTAATTTGTATATATAATTTAAAAGTTATATCGCAAAAAAAAAGAAATTTGTCGGAAATTATAAAATAGTTGGACGATTTGCTATTAACATAATGTGAAACTTTTCCAAAAGAAGAGCTGGTTATCGACAAGAATTTGGTACTTGCGAAAGCTCATCTTGCCGTATTACCATCATTGCTATTGCCACTGCCATTCTGCTTCGGCATGTTTACTCGAAGGCCCATTTCTCTCCACATTTCCTCCTGGATATATTTTTTTTAGAATACTTACTTACTATATATACTTTATATACTTAATATAACCTTGTCCTCTCCTTTAATATGCCACTTTTTTATATAGGCTCTGTATGATACGTTTAGAACAAATACAAAAAACCGGATCCAAGCATGGAGTGGATTTACCCCAAACTGTACAGCTTTTACTTTTGGTGCAAAGGTTTCTGACCACAGATCGGACAACATTGAGTAGATTTAGTGTCTGTTAATACGTTTAGGACTTTTCCATCTATAAGTGTCATGTGCATTTCATAGGTAATTCTATGTCACGAGTTTCATCACATTTATAAGTGAATGGCGTAAGATTATTAATTTGATTATCTAACTGATTTTTTCCATCATTATGTGGACAGCAGTTTCCTTTATCAACTCAATTTTTAGAGGCAAAATCGAATGGACTGCGGTGCTCTGTTTATCCAGATATGCCTATTAAACGAATCTATAATTTGTATGGGTAGCTTTGAAGTTACAAATAAAAATTGATCAGAAATTGGTGTGCCAAGTGCTTCAGTTTAAAATTGCTGCTTGTAAGCAGTCTGACCAGTTGTCCTATCAAATCCGTAGTTGCAAATTAATTTGATTTTAAAGATATCTGGAAATTGCTTGAAAACATCAGATTGCAACTTAATTAATCTTTGCGCTGTATGATCCAAGAGATTTTTTTTACTTCTATACCCTCTGGTCCGCACTGTAATTTTGCTTCGATTATAGGACGGATGATATATGTCGCTGTTATGGCTTTTATTTAAAAGCCTGGTGCTTATACATTGCTGTTTTGTCAGAGTGTTTTGAAAGAGGAGGTGAAAGAGGAGTTGGTTTTTGCCACTGAATGTGCATCCTCGATTCGCTTGGAAATTCTGGTGTTAAAGTTTCATTCTTGCATTCTTTTCTAGCAGAAACAGTTGCTGCATGAATCAAAAGACTTGTGTCGTGATCACTTTCACTTGCTAGATTGGATGACAGTTTCCTTTTGAATCTTCCTCCTGAATTTTGGTAAGATAAGTCTCGGCGTCCCATTTGCTGTGGTGTCTTGGGGTTTTCAAAATCACTAACAAGAATTGTTATCTTAGACGCCATCCACTTAGTATATTTGGAAATAAATCGTTCTAGATGTCTGTTACGCTTTCTTTCCTTTAATAAATAATTCAAAATTTAATATTTTTTTGTGAACCTCTTCTGTCTTTTTGGATTCCAGATTATTGTTGTTGATTGCAGAATAAACGTAATCTGAAACATAACTTTCTTGCCGATTGTTACGCCTCCAAATGTCCAGGAGGTCGCTATGTCTGAACTCGAACTATTCCTATATAAAATCAAATTTTGAGGAAAAAGAGCAAAAATGGGCCAAAGATATTGCTTTACCGTCTTAGACAATAGGTAAAGGTACAAACTGACGTTTTTAACTTTTGTGAGAAATTGTCAGAAAATGAGTTATAATCCACGAAACACAGGGGACACGTTAGAATTTTCTGTTAAAATACACATAAATTGGATGTTGCACAACACAAAAACAGTACAACTACACATATATTAACTACATACGTTAAAAACAACGTACCTTGGCCTTTATTTTTCCATATTTGACTATAATTTATGGCTACGTATTAACGATCGTACCACGTGCAAAAGTAAGCAAATAATTTGGCGGGAATTGCATTCTCCGAATCAGCTGTTTAAGACTTCACCTTTAAAAGCATTTAAAACGATTTAGTGAAGCTTTCGGTCAATTTTGTCTTTGGTTTTTATTTATATGATCAATTTTCTATTAGAAAATAATTATTGCTAAAGGACGATATATTGACATAAAAATTTAGACTTTATGCCAAAAAAAAGGAGTTCTGGGACGTGGAGAATATGCCAGCCTACGTCAATGGCACACACACGACCTCCCAAGGGTCCTAAAGTATCTGGGTGTAATGATAGACCACAGACTATTCAAGGATCACACGAATTACGCCAGGAAGAAGGCAGCAGCCACAGCCTCTTCGCTGACTATACTCATGCCTAACGTCGGTGGCCCTAGATATCCGGCCAGGAAACTGCTGGTGGCGGTAGCAAAGGCTTTGCTGCCACTAGCAGGGGTTCATACCTGAAAGGACCTCGCTAGGTGTTACGGTCCATGGCCCTCAGGCTCATTAGAGGGTTTAGGACCATATCCGAAATAGCGGCGTTAGCACTGTCAGGCCTTCCACCAATTGATCTGGAGATCAAGGCTCTCACCTAGTGGATGCTAGGTGAGTGGCAGAACAGATGGCAAACGTCGCGGCGGGAAAGGTGGTCACACCAGCTCATCCCTGAGTTGATGGTCTGGGCAGAGTGTCAACACAAATGCCTGGGCTACCATCTAACCCAGTTCCTCACGAACCATGGCTGCTTTCGGGCCTATCTACTCAGGTTCCGCCACGTAGAGTCAGCCCAATGCTTGTTGTGCGTCGATCGTGAAGAAACAGCTGACATGTGCTAATGCACTGCTCCAGGTTTACAGAGGACAGCGAGGCATGGGAGCTGGGCCTTATCATTAATATGATTAAGCGAGTCCGATCAGACGAGATGGCCAACAGAGTGGATGGCTAATTTAATTTCAATCTACTAAAAAAGAACCGTATACTTATATTTTATGCTAGAGCATTCGATTTCAGCTGGCTGTACCCCTTTCTCTTTTCCAGCCAAAATCAGAGTAACGGGCAGTTGACTACCGCGTTTTTTCTCGAATAAAATATTTCCGTCATCGACCTCGTGTTTCATTAAACCCTGCTTAAAAATATTTCGCTCAATGAATTTTCTCGAACAGTGGACATGTTATATTTACCAGATACCGCTCTACCGGAGCCCAAACCAACATTCCAAAGCAATTAGTAGTTTTAAACAATTTTGAGTTATTTTTAATTATAATAATAATTCTCGTTTAGCTTAAAATCTATGTACCAATTTTTTCTATATCATCGGCACTATCGGTATTTAACACTTCAATTTTTTTGTTGAAATGTTTTTCGATATCGGAACACACTTTCATGGTCTTCTCATCCGTTATAAGATTTATGGCGATTCCAGACTTTCCTGAAATAAATTGAATAAATATAAAAGGTCATAAGAAAACAAAATATAATTTTGAATTTAGGTAACACACTTTTTTTGTAATATTTATATAGTGACATATCCATAAGTCCCTAAGACTTAAGCATATGCCTACATACTAATACACTTACAACATATACACCCCAATACAACATACACTACTCCGGATGTACCCAACAGATACCAGATAAGAATAAGATTGTTATATGACCCTCGAGAATGGAAAAAACCCCAATTCTAGATAAGTCACCCACTGGTAGACTAAACATCCGTCCCCTAATTTAAACAATTCCTTGCTTAAGCCCTCGTTCCCACGTTCAAAGCTCGGACCCGAAATCCCGAAAAACAAAAGTATCGATTTCAATAAACAAATTATAAGAATCTAAGAGCACTTGTATCCAAGAGCAAATGCACTTGAATCCAAGAGAAACGCAAGCTTTTTCTCTTCACGATCAGAATCCTAAAGTCTAAAGTCCATATTAGAAAAGCTCGATACCGAGGCTTGAACGTCAATCAAATCAGAATAATTATCAGAGTTCAGTTTGAGACCTAATTGTAAAAGGTCGGTGTTCTTCTCAAATAAAAAGTTTTGTAATCATTTAGTGAAATAAAAATTAATTTTTTTTTACTTATAACTATTGCAAGAATTTAATTGTCGCAGTCGGTAGGATCCAATAAAATAAAAGAGTCCTTTTAGTACGGTACTGATCAACTGAAGGATATGCGCTATACGACTAGCTTTCCAAGATCAGCGAATTAAAATAGTGATACGAAAATATTTAAGAGATCCGCAAAAGAATCTACGTGAAAGTAGTATTCAAAATAAAATCCCGTGCGGTCGGAAACAAAAATTAATTTAAATTTTTTAATTCCGAAACTTAAAACCAAGTTTAAAGAAAACTTAAAACCAACTTTAAAGAAAACTTAAAACCAAGTTTAAAGCAAACTTAAAACCAAAATAAACTCAAGAAAACAAAAGACATCATGGCAGTCCCACAACTCTCAGAAACACATCTAAACCAACTACTTAACCAAATCAAAAAATTAAATTACTACGATGGCGCACCTGGCAAATTATCTGGATTCGTCAACCAAGTGGAACAATTGCTTAGTTTATACCCAACACAGGAAGCCAGGCAGGCACACGTCATATGTGGAGCAGTGAAGCGGTTATTAGTGGATTCAGCCTTAGAAGTCGTAACACAGGAAAGAGCTAACACATGGCTGAACATGAAGAAATCACTGGCAATGGCATTTAAAGACCATAGACCCTATGTAACACTCATCAGACAATTAGAAGACATATCATACCCAGGAAGTATCTGTAAGTTTATAGAAAAACTAGAAACACAATACTGGATTATGTTCGATAAGTTAGTATTAGAAGGTGACCCTGTTGATAAACCGAATTATACCGAAATGTTAAACAAAACCGTTAAATCAGTAATAGATCGAAAACTGCCGGATAGAATTTATATGTCTTTGGCACGTAAAGATATTGATACCATCTATAAATTAAAACAAGCATCAATGGAATTAGGCCTTTGTGATGCTATTCCAGAAAATCACCGTTCTAATAGAACAGAAATGAACAAACGTAGGAACGGGGGAAACTATAATCAAAATAATAATCAAAAATATTAAAATAATAGAAATCACAACTATAGTAATTATTATTATTATTATTAAGAGGGAATTATTATGCATTTAGACGAGACTTAACACAAGCTCAGCAGAACAACCCACTTAATAAAACCCTTAACTTCCAGCCTTCGACATCAAATAATATTAACAGACAAGGGCCAGTAAAAAGACAATGCGAGAGTCAGAGGGACCAAAGCAGGATGGATGTAAATTTTCATCAAGCTAGAGAAGAGAATGATAGAGAAGGACACACAAGTCCCTATGTAAATATAATTCATCATAATAAAATAATAAATATCATCATAATAAAGAATGAAACTGAATACCTAGGACACATCGTCACAACAAATGGCATCAAACCAAATCCAAATAAAACCAAAGCAATTACAAATTTTCCATAACCCAAGACACCTAAGCAAATAAATAATCATTTTTGGGATTATGTGGATTCTATCGCAAGTTTATTTCTAACTTTGCCAAAATAGTTAAACCCATGACCATCAAATTAAAGAAAGGTGCTATAATAGACACCAAATGTAAAGACTACATCGAATCATTTGAAAACTAAAGGTTTTGATAACTTGAGACCCGATATTAATCTATCCTTATTTTTCAAAACCCTTTTCTCTGACAACTGATGCCAGCAATGTAGCTATTGGTGCAGTGTTATCACAGAATCACAAGCCAGTTTGTTGTGCCAGTAGAACGCTAAACGAACATGAAATCAACTATGCTACGATTGAAAAAGAATTGTTAGCTATAGATTGGGCTACAAAATATTTCAGGTCATACCTATTCGGCAGGCCATTTGAAAAATTAAGTGATCACAAGCCACTGGTATGGCTCAACAACATTAAAGAACCAAACATGAAAGTGCAAAGATGGAAAATAAAACTCAATGAATTTGATTACAAAATCAAATATCTTCCAGGCAAAGAAAGTCATGTCGCGGATGCTCTTTCCCGCACGAAAATAGGACAAGTTATGGTTGGCGAGGTCGCAAACAGCGCAGACTCAACTATGCACAGTGCCATTGAAGATAATCTAAATTACATATCCATAACAGAAAGACCAATAAATTACTTCTCTAGACAAATAGAGATAGAAAAAGGCGACAACGACACAAGTGTACAACATTTCTTCCAAAAGTTAAAGATTAAAATAATCTATAAAGAAATGACACCTGAACTCGCCAAAAACCTCATTAAGGAATATGTGTGTACCAAAAAGAGTGCAATTTATTTCCCTAATGACGAAGATTTTCTGATCTTCCAGAGAGAGTTTACCGAAATTATAAGCCCTAACAATTTCACAAAACTCTTGAGATGCACCACAAATTTAATTGATATACTAACGTATGCAGAATTCAAAGATATTAATCTTAAAGAAACATAAGGAACTTTTACATCAGGGTATAGAAAAAACAATCAATTTATTTTAAGAAGAATATTACTATCCTGATAGTCAAAAGATTATTCAAAACATTATCAACGAATGTGAAATTTGTAATCTGGCAAAAACAGAACATCGAAACACGAAATTGACATATGAAACAACACCGGAAATATTTAACACAAGAGAAAAATACGTGATAGATTTTTATCTCACAGGAAACCAGATCTTCTTATCTTGCACTGGTATCTATTCGAAATTTGCATCACTAGTTGAAGTAAAAAGTAGAGATTGGCTAGAAGCAAACAGAGCCATTACTAAAATATTCAATGATATGGGAAAAGAAATTAAAGCAGACAAAGACTCAGCTTTTATGTGTATAGACTTACAAAATTGGTTAAGATTTGAAGGTGTACAAATTTCTATAACTACTAGCAAAAATGGTATATCTGACATAGAAAGATTCCACAAGACCGTAAACGAAAAGCTAAGAATCATTGGTAGCGAGCAAAATATTGAAGATAGGTGCACAAAATTCGAAACAATTCTATACATATATGTCGGAGCACAATTATTATTTTCCATTTCGCGCAGCGAGTTTCGAACGCACCGAAGATCTAAACACAATTAATTTGTGTCACTCACTTCTTCTCCGTGCTTTCCTTCGAACCACACTCGGCGACAGCGACCACACGCTGCCGCCGCGCTGTAACGGGAGATGCCAAAGCTACAAAAATACAGCCGACCAATAGCAACGCAGTATGCAATAATGTAATATGACGAAATACCAATGATTTCCCGAAATGATGAAATTACTGTACTTCTGGAATATTCTAACACATAATACAATATGATGAAATTATTATTCTTGTGAAATATTCTAGCACATCCACCAGCTTACGAAAGTATGCGCCGACATATACAATCATAAAACTAAACATAATAGTACCAAAAGATTTCCAGCAGACATTTTCCTATATGCAGGCAGCCCAGACTTTAACGTACAACAAAATAAAATCGATAAGATAGAATACCTCAATAGGAATAGGCACGATTTCGAAGTTGATACACAATAAAGACAGGCCCCACTTGTAAAAAGTAAAATAACCAATCCATTCAAAAGGACAGGAAGGATTGAACAAGTAGATGATAAACATTTCGAAGAAACAAACGGTGGCAGGAAAATCGTTCACTATAAGTCAAAATTTAAGAAACAAAAAAAATTTAATAAGAGCAAATATGATAATTCCAGACCAACCAAAGAAGCACAAAGTGACATATCCATAAGTCCCTAAGACTTAAGCATATGCCTACATACTAATACACTTACAACATATACACCCCAATACAACATACACTACTCCGGATGTACCCAACAGATACCAGATAAGAATAAGATAGTGTTCTTCTCAAATAAAAAGTTTTGTAATCATTTAGAGAAATAAAAATTATATTTTTTTCACTTATAAATATTGCAAGCATTTAATTATATATACATATATACTTGAAAATAACTTCATATTATTACGTTATTTTTCAAAAGGAGGGAAATGTAGTATGCACACATATCGGCTTATCACTGTACCTATATTCATAACATACAAGCACATTGTAGCACTCCGTTACAATGTGTACATATACAGTCAAGCCCAAGTGTATGCGTAATACAAAGCACCCACGTGCCTATATATATATGATAACATAGATAAGCATCGCTACGCTGCGGGCTACGCCGGCAGCGCTGCTCCCCGACCTAGGCCAAGAAATCTTTGTATGCAGATCATGCAATCAATTACGAGTTGATCTCGAACGGAGCGGGACCTTTCCTGCTCCCTACAAATTGAAATAATAGAAAATATAATTATAAGAAGAAAAACCAATTGCATTAAAGAAACTAAAACGACTACAACTACATGATGACAACTACAGGATACCAAGAAGATCGACTCCCTGGAAATCCCAAATGGGGATGCAGAAAGTATGGCGACTATCCTCATGAACATGCTGGGCAGACTTTGCGACCCATCCATGCCAAGAAAAAAGAAGCCAAAATGGAAGCCGGTCCAAAAAGATACCGTGTTTCGGCAGGTGTTCCCCAAGGATTGGCCACTGCATCAACCATTGGGGAACACGGTATCTAAAGTATCCTAAAGAAGCTGCCAACGACTATCCTCAGATACTCCGGGATCCCCATACGGTTCATGGATCCGAGGATTACGGGCCATCTTTACGTCCAGGGTCACTATTGCGCAGTATTCCTTCCTGCCTCCTAGCCATCTATCACGGTCTTGGCGATGTTACTGACGACCGAGAGATCGTCCAGGGTACTCTTTCCTTACCGGAAGACATATTGCTGGCTTCCTAGGCCGTTGGTGCTCTCGGTGATAGCCTCTATTCGTGTATACAGAATACGTTCGAACAGTTTTGTAACTATTTCCAGTATGTATAGGAGGCGGTAGCTGCTTGCAGCGTGTTCTGGACCCTTGCCTTTCGGCAACAGCACTAGCTTCTCGCTTTTCCACCTTGTTGGGAAGATTCCCTCCAGAAGACATGGCTGGAAGGTGGTCCTGAAGATGCGAGGTTTACCCAGCGCCGCTGTTTTAATAACAGCTCCAGGAATTCCATTTAGTCCCATTAGTATCTAGTATACATCTAGTATCTAGTATCCATTACCTCAAATTGATGGAATTCTTAGTAGGCTTTCCAGGGCGAATTTCATTTCCAGTCTAGACCTTAAAGACGCCTATTGGAAATTCCTTTATATCCTAAGTCCCGCGATAAAACATGCCGGTAAAGCCATTATATCAGTACAAGGTAATGCCTTTTGGTCTTATTAATGCGTGTTGTCTTTCAGTACTAGTTAAGTGTCGATGACCCCACGAAATGGTATACAATGTCAACAGAGTACAACAGGGGATCAATTCAACATTTATCAGAAGCATTAATACGACGCCACTTGAGCTACTGGTTAGTGTTAAAATTAGAACGAAAGGTGATCTTCAGATACGAGACTTGATAAACAAAGAGGCCGTAGCAGTGTTCAATGAAGAACGCAGCGAGTTACGAGTAAAGGCAAAGGCTCAGATACTGAGACTGCAGAACGAGAACAAGAAACAAACTTCGACTTAAGCCAGCAAGACGATATGTTGTTGACGACCTATAGCTGAAAGCTAAGTGTTTGGGGCCTTATAAAGTTCCATAGGTGAAGTACAACAACGCCTATGATGTCCAAAAAGTAGGTAACAAACAAAAACTCTGCAACATGAAGCCATGACCGATTGGAAACGATGACAATGATGACGATGAAGCATTCGGGTCGAAGGCTTCGTCAGAATGACCGAATGTGGGATTGGTTTTTGGCTGTTTATCCAAATCCCAATAGTAATAGCTGATCCCTAGACGACGACACCGACGATAACAAGAAGAGCAACGACTACAGACGATGAAGGTGGCGAATTAGCGAGGTGGCGATAACGCTAACACGACGATCAACGAGGAGCCCAACGCTACGAGAGCGCCTTTAAAATACGAATAAAGGTAATAATATTATGATGAAACCCCAAATTTTGGGGGTTCGTCCGGGATTGAGCAAATGTGAACGGGATTGGACAAATGTGAATGGGAATGAGTAAATGTGAACGCGATGGGACAAATGTGAACGGGATTTAGGAAATGTGAACAAAATCGATGACATTAAACAAAAGTTTTACGTGTAAAACAAAGAAAAAAATACAGTCGCAATTTTTTGCTATAAGATCGTGTTTAAATAATTTCATAAGTGATAGATTACGCTCAAGCAAGAAAGAGAACATTGCTGCTCTCCATTGGTTTGTGTTCGAGTGTGAAGGAGGCTAGAAGTAATCGGTAACTAGCGTCAACCGAAACCGACGAAGACGAAACTGACGATTTAACAGACGGTGAGGCAGAAAACCTTATGTTCCAGACACCGAGCAGAGCAATGAACGTCGAAAGAAATGACTGAAATGTACAAGGAGCAGACGAGATGAATACGATACGAAACGTTTTTACAGAAAACGCCAGTATGTCGACTCAGTTTTCCCGACGTATAAAAAAAAACATACGCAGTTATGATCACACTAACACTATTCCAGTCGAAATATGGATATAATAACACGAAGAACAAGCGCCACTCTTGTATTGGAAAGACTTCCAGAAGTTTCTTTTTGCAGAAAAGACACCAAAAGGAATTGAAAAGTTGTTTGCGTTGAGCGAGAGAGGTCTAAATTCGTGGAATTCTCTCAAAATAGCATTGCTATCCGAATTTAAGCAGCAAGGTAGTTGACGAACAAATCGTGCGAAACGTGGCAACAACGACTGTGTTTTCGAGTACTTTTATAGAATAAAAGATATTGCTCTAGAGATAAAATTGAAGATGAAACTTTCAGACAGTATTTAATTGACGGCATCGAGGGAAAAAGTGAGAACAAAACAATATTATTTGGTGCCAGAAATATGAGTCAATTTAAAGACAAACTAAGGTATTTCGAATAAATAATTGCAAAGGAAAATCAGAGTGAGAAGGACAGGTCAAAGCGCAACGAGAACAGTATGAAAGGAAAAGATAGAAAAATCAGAATGTAAGCGAAGAGGCGAAAAGAGAAGTGAACTGCTACCACTGTGGTAAAAAAGGCATGCGTGCCGTTTGATTTCTTAAAACGATTTTACCAGCAAAGAAGTTTATAATGCTAATAAAAAGTGTACGCCGTGAAGTTCAATATCATACGGGAAGATTTTATTGTGATATTGGCAAGCCGAAGCTATAAAGATGCAATGTCGTTCTAATTGCATTCGGACCGCGACTCCAATCAAATAAAACCACTTGGACAATTCAAACAAAAAATTCTGATTGATGAAGGAAGATTATATGTTAGATTTTTATGTCGTTCCAATCAAGTTTCTTGATATGCCATTAATTATCGAAGAACAGATATGTGTACACGCAGAGATTGTTTTTATTTTTTAATGGCTTGCAAGTGCGAAAAAAAGATTAATGACGAACAAAATATTCTAAATATTTGTGTTGAAGTACACAATGAGTTGTTTGACATTAACAAGGCAGCGAGCGAATAATATGCAAAGCAAGAGTTGCGTGAGCTAATTTCGAACTATGAACCGGTCAAAACAAAAACAACAAATAGAAATACGTAGAAATACGTATTGTGCTTAATGATGAATCGCCTATTTTCTCACGTCCACGTATTGTTAACGAACATATTGAAGTGTGTCTTGATAATGACACAATTGAAGAGTCAACATCCGAGTTCACAAGTCCCCATAGTGCTGCTAAGAAAGCACGACGGTTCTGCAAGGCTGTGTGTAGATGATCGCAGAATTAACAAGGTAATTATTAAAGACCATTTGCCATTACCGCTCATTGAGGATCAGTTGGATCGTCTGCAAAAAGCAAAAATATTCAGTACAATTGATTTGAAAATCGGATTTTGCTGAATCAAGAAAGCAGAAAATATACGTCTTTTGTGACACACCGAGGACAATATCAGTTTTTGAAGTACCCATTGGATTTTCAAATTTTTGAGCGGCACGTCAATGCGATATTCTGAGATCTGTCACGCAGAGGAATTGCATTGTCCTTTGTAGATGATATTATTATCCCCGCTAAGACCGAACAAGACGCTGTACAAAACTGAAAGGAAGTTACAATGATCATGGTGTACAACTCAATTTGGAATAATAAAATTCAAAATACAATACAATGATTATAATGACTAAAGCCGTGTGGTTCCTCCAGATAAATTTCTTCTCGTCTGAAAATACAACATAACGCCACTCCTTAGACCAGTCATATGAGCTCGAGCAAAACTGAGTCGTGTTTAGAGGTAATTTTTTTGAGTTTTTCGTGTTCTTATTATTATATATGGTAAATATAATTATTAAAGATCCGTTCTTTTCGCGAGTGATTCTTTGTGATTTCTGCAGTGGTATAAACAAATAAGCGCCGTTTGGTGTTGTTTTTTGTTTGCACATAAACTGCACTGTGCACCTATTCTCTCGCTCTGCCACACAAAATCTAAAATTTCTAAGCGTGAGACTGCTCTCGTGCGGTTCTTTTAACAGCTTGCTTGAAATTTTTTGATCTTGTGTTTTTTAGACAAACATGGACGAAATCCGAAGTTAACGTTGCGCGAAACATTCGTAATTTTCGGAGTTGCGTCGACCGGTGCGTGCGGCAAACTGGCAGAACCACACGGTGGAGACGTGCTATATCTTGGCGCAGACATCACGCGAGTTGAATGTACGCCTGTTGCAGGTAAATAGCAAAATACAACATAGCGATTTCCCGCAGCGGATAGAACAACTGATAGCGCTGCCAATTTGGCGCAGTGGGCGATCTGGAGAGGGATGCGTTGCCAAATCCACTGTGCGATCAGTGTTTTGCTGCGACAGTTGGGCATGCAATTCAAAATTAAATTTAAATTTATATAATAATAAATAAATAATAATAAATAAATAATAAATTTATATAATAATAATAATAAATTTAAATCTAAGCCGTTAAAATTTAATTTTGATACTGGTTCCTGGGGAGCGCACCATTCGCTAAGAAAGGGGAAAAGGCACATAGGTCGCGGACAGACCAAATATCATCCTCTGTCGTCGTCTAGGGATCAGCTATTACTATTGGGATTTGGATAAACAGCCAAAAACCAATCCCACATTCGGTCATTCTGACGAAGCCTTCGACCCGAATGCTTCATCGTCATCACTGTCATCGTTTCCAATCGGTCATGGCTTCATGTTGCAGAGTTTTTGTTTGTTGCCTACTTTTTGGACATCATAGGCGTTGTTGTACTTCACCTATGGAACTTTATAAGGCCCCAAACACTTAGCTTTCAGCTATAGGTCGTCAACATCATATCGTCTTGCTGGCTTAAGTCGAAGTTTGTTTCTTGTTCTCGTTCTGCAGTCTCAGTATCTGAGCCTTTGCCTTTACTCGTAACTCGCTGCGTTCTTCATTGAACACTGCTACGGCCTCTTTGTTTATCAAGTCTCGTATCTGAAGATCACCTTTCGTTCTAATTTTAACACTAACCAGTAGCTCAAATGGCGTCGTATTAATGCTTCTGATAAATGTTGAATTGATCCCCTGTTGTACTCTGTTGACATTGTATACCATTTCGTGGGGTCATCGACACTTAACTAGTACTGAAAGACAACACGCATTAATAAGACCAAAAGGCATTACCTTGTACTGATATAATGGCTTTCCCGGTATGTTTTATCGCGAGACTTAGGATATATAGGAATTGCCAATAGGCGTCTTTAAGGTCTAGACTGGAAATGAAATTCGCCCTGGAAAGCCTACTAAGAATTCCATCAATTTGAGGTAATGAATACTAGATACTAGATGGATACTAGATACTAATGGGACTAGATGGAATTCCTGGAGCTGTTATTAAAACAGCGGCGCTGGGTAAACCTGGTATCTTCAGGGCCACCTTCCAGCCATGTCTTCTGGAGGGAATCTTCCCAACAAGGTGGAAAAGCGAGAAGCTAGTGCTGTTGCCGAAAGGCAAGGGTCCAGAACACGCTGAAAGCAGCTACCGCCTCCTATGCATACTGAAAATAGTTGGAAAACTGTTCGAACGTATCCTGTATACTCGAATAAAGGCTATCACCGAGAGCACCAACGGCCTAGGAAGCCAGCAATATGTCTTCCGGTAAGGAAAGAGTACCCTGGACGCTCTCTCGGTCGTCAGTAACATCGCCAAGACCGCTCTTGCTGGTGATAGATGGCTAGGAGGCAGGAAAGAATACTGCGCAATAGTGACCCTGGACGTAAAGAACGCCTTCAACACCGCCAGATGGCCTGTAATCCTCGGATCCATGAACCGTATGGGGATCCCGGAGTATCTGAGGATAGTCGTTGGCAGCTACTTTAGGGACCGGGTCGTATGGTACGAAATGGAAGCCGGTCCAAAAAGATACCGTGTTTCGGCAGGTGTTCCCCAAGGATCGGTACTTGGACCAATCCTGTGGAACATTATGTACGATGGGATCTTGGGCATCAACAAACCCATGGGAGTAGAGCTGCACTGTTCTGCTGTCGATGTGGCAATTACAGCAGTCGCCAAAACAATCACAGGGTTGCAAGATAAATTTAACACTACGATTGGTGCTGTCATCCACTACACTGTGGTCCAGAACTCGATTTTTTTGGCATAAAGTCTAGAAAATGAGCTACAGACTTGAACATTTTGTTGTTAAATCGCAAATAGTTTGCACACAAAATTTGGAGTCTGTGCGACCATGCCCTCTCTTGCCTCCCATATTAACAACTGGTATTACTCAGGAGTCAACGAAAGTTGGTTGTTTTCTTTTTTTTTATAAAAATGTGTATATTGTTTTAAAAATAATCAATAATGTTCTTTTTCTAGTTCATTATTATAAATTTCCGAATCTGATCTCGAATCAGAATCAGAATGTGAATCCAATATTTTGTCTGATGGATCAGGTTTTCAATTAGACTGTGTTTCCAAAAGACTTATTACTGCCTTCGGAAGTGTTTTTTTGCTATTTTTCCTATCTCTTTCTTTTAAACAAATTGTTGATAATAATGTCCGAGGAATCAATCGCTATTGATCCGACTATTTTTCCCTGCATGTGATAGTCGGTCCCTTTTGTAAAGTTTATTCGGGGCTTCACTCGCATTTTCGCCTAGGCATCCAAGTGGAACCAACGCCGAATTATTGATTTGAAATCCGTGACCAGTACTTTATGGATCGTTGGTGACATAGGATACCATGGATATGTTTGCAATGCAAACATAAACCTAGTTCAATTTGGGGAATAGGTTCGTTCGTTTAAAATCAATGAACTAGGTCGTTCATTTAGTTCAATCGTTCATTTTTTAAACTTGCTTAAAGGTGCTTCACAAAATAAAAAAGTTTTGAATTTATTTTATACAATGCTGTCATAGAAAATTAATATTATTTATTCAATTTATGTCAAAAACACTTATACATAATAATAATAAGAAATAATAAAGAGTTTAAAACTATATTGAACTATAGTGAACTATAAAGACAGACCTAGTTCGTTCGTTCAGTTTGGTGAACAGTTCAATTTAGTTCGTTCGTTCACGAACGACACAACACTAATTTGTATATATAATTTAAAAGTTATATCGCAAAAAAAAAGAAATTTGTCGGAAATTATAAAATAGTTGGACGATTTGCTATTAACATAATGTGAAACTTTTCCAAAAGAAGAGCTGGTTATCGACAAGAATTTGGTACTTGCGAAAGCTCATCTTGCCGTATTACCATCATTGCTATTGCCACTGCCATTCTGCTTCGGCATGTTTACTCGAAGGCCCATTTCTCTCCACATTTCCTCCTGGATATATTTTTTTTAGAATACTTACTTACTATATATACTTTATATACTTAATATAACCTTGTCCTCTCCTTTAATATGCCACTTTTTTATATAGGCTCTGTATGATACGTTTAGAACAAATACAAAAAACCGGATCCAAGCATGGAGTGGATTTACCCCAAACTGTACAGCTTTTACTTTTGGTGCAAAGGTTTCTGACCACAGATCGGACAACATTGAGTAGATTTAGTGTCTGTTAATACGTTTAGGACTTTTCCATCTATAAGTGTCATGTGCATTTCATAGGTAATTCTATGTCACGACATCACATTTATAAGTGAATGGCGTAAGATTATTAATTTGATTATCTAACTGATTTTTTCCATCATTATGTGGACAGCAGTTTCCTTTATCAACTCAATTTTTAGAGGCAAAATCGAATGGACTGCGGTTCTCTGTTTATCCAGATATGCCTATTAAACGAATCTATAATTTGTATGGGTAGCTTTGAAGTTACAAATAAAGATTGATCAGAAATTGGTGTGCCAAGTGCTTCAGTTTAAAATTGCTGCTTGTAAGCAGTCTGACCAGTTGTCCTATCAAATCCGTAGTTGCAAATTAATTTGATTTTAAAGATATCTGGAAATTGCTTGAAAACATCAGATTGCAACTTAATTAATCTTTGCGCTGTATGATCCAAGAGATTTTTTTTACTTCTATACCCTCTGGTCCGCACTGTAATTTTGCTTCGATTATAGGACGGATGATATATGTCGCTGTTATGGCTTTTATTTAAAAGCCTGGTGCTTATACATTGCTGTTTTGTCAGAGTGTTTTGAAAGAGGAGGTGAAAGAGGAGTTGGTTTTTGCCACTGAATGTGCATCCTCGATTCGCTTGGAAATTCTGGTGTTAAAGTTTCATTCTTGCATTCTTTTCTAGCAGAAACAGTTGCTGCATGAATCAAAAGACTTGTGTCGTGATCACTTTCACTTGCTAGATTGGATGACAGTATCCTTTTGAATCTTCCTCCTGAATTTTGGTAAGATAAGTCTCGGCGTCCCATTTGCTGTGGTGTCTTGGGGTTTTCAAAATCACTAACAAGAATTGTTATCTTAGACGCCATCCACTTAGTATATTTGGAAATAAATCGTTCTAGATGTCTGTTACGCTTTCTTTCCTTTAATAAATAATTCAAAATTTAATATTTTTTTGTGAACCTCTTCTGTCTTTTTGGATTCCAGATTATTGTTGTTGATTGCAGAATAAACGTAATCTGAAACATAACTTTCTTGCCGATTGTTACGCCTCCAAATGTCCAGGAGGTCGCTATGTCTGAACTCGAACTATTCCTATATAAAATCAAATTTTGAGGAAAAAGAGCAAAAATGGGCCAAAGATATTGCTTTACCGTCTTAGACAATAGGTAAAGGTACAAACTGACGTTTTTAACTTTTGTGAGAAATTGTCAGAAAATGAGTTATAATCCACGAAACACAGGGGACACGTTAGAATTTTCTGTTAAAATACACATAAATTGGATGTTGCACAACACAAAAACAGTACAACTACACATATATTAACTACATACGTTAAAAACAACGTACCTTGGCCTTTATTTTTCCATATTTGACTATAATTTATGGCTACGTATTAACGATCGTACCACGTGCAAAAGTAAGCAAATAATTTGGCGGGAATTGCATTCTCCGAATCAGCTGTTTAAGACTTCACCTTTATAAGCATTTAAAACGATTTAGTGAAGCTTTCGGTCAATTTTGTCTTTGGTTTTTATTTATATGATCAATTTTCTATTAGAAAATAATTATTGCTAAAGGACGATATATTGACATAAAAATTTAGACTTTATGCCAAAAAAAAGGAGTTCTGGGACGTGGAGAATATGCTAGCCTCCGTCAATGGCACACACACGACCTCCCAAGGGTCCTAAAGTATCTGGGTGTAATGATAGACCACAGACTATCGTTCAAGGATCACACGAATTACGCCAGGAAAAAGGCAGCAGCCACAAAAGCAGGCAAACGTCGCGGCGGGAAAGGTGGTCACACCAGCTCATCCCTGAGTTGATGGTCTGGGCAGAGTGTCAACACAAATGCCTGGGCTACCATCTAACCCAGTTCCTCACGAACCATGGCTGCTTTCGGGCCTATCTACTCAGGTTCCGCCACGTAGAGTCAGCCCAATGCTTGTTGTGCGTCGATCGTGAAGAAACAGCTGACATGTGCTAATGCACTGCTCCAGGTTTACAGAGGACAGCGAGGCATGGGAGCTGGGCCTTATCATTAATATGATTAAGCGAGTCCGATCAGACGAGATGGCCAACTGAGTGGATGGCTAATTTAATTTCAATCTACTAAAAAAGAACCGTATACTTATATTTTATGCTAGAGCATTCGATTTCAGCTGGCTGTACCCCTTTCTCTTTTCCAGCCAAAATCAGAGTAACGGGCAGTTGACTACCGCGTTTTTTCTCGAATAAAATATTTCCGTCATCGACCTCGTGTTTCATTAAACCCTGCTTAAAAATATTTCGCTCAATGAATTTTCTCGAACAGTGGACATGTTATATTTTCCAGATACCGCTCTACCGGAGCCCAAACCAACATTCCAAAGCAATTAGTAGTTTTAAACAATTTTGAGTTATTTTTTATTATAAAAATAATTCTCGTTTAGAAGCTTAAAATCTATATACCAATTTTTTCTATATCATCGGCACTATCGGTATTTAACACTTCAATTTTTTTGTTGAAATGTTTTTCGATATCGGAACACACTTTCATGGTCTTCTCATCCGTTATAAGATTTATGGCGATTCCAGACTTTCCTGAAATAAATTGAATAAATATAAAAGGTCATAAGAAAACAAAATATAATTTTGAATTTAGGTAACACACTTTTTTGTAATATTTATATAGTGACATATCCATAAGTCCCTAAGACTTAAGCATATGCCTACATACTAATACACTTACAACATATACACCCCAATACAACATACACTACTCCGGATGTACCCAACAGATACCAGATAAGAATAAGATTGTTATATGATCCTCGAGAATGGAAAAAACCCCAATTCTAGATAAGTCACCCACTGGTAGACTAAACATCCGTCCCCTAATTTAAACAATTCCTTGCTTAAGCCCTCGTTCCCACGTTCAAAGCTCGGACCCGCAATCCCGAAAAACAAAAGTATCGATTTCAATAAACAAATTATAAGAATCTAAGAGCACTTGTATCCAAGAGCAAATGCACTTGAATCCAAGAGAAACGCAAGCTTTTTCTCTTCACGATCAGAATCCTAAAGTCTAAAGTCCATATTAGAAAAGCTCGATACCGAGGCTTGAACGTCAATCAAATCAGAATAATTATCAGAGTTCAGTTTGAGACCTAATTGTAAAAGGTCGGTGTTCTTCTCAAATAAAAAGTTTTGTAATCATTTAGTGAAATAAAAATTAATTTTTTTTTACTTATAACTATTGCAAGAATTTAATTGTCGCAGTCGGTAGGATCCAATAAAATAAAAGAGTCCTTTTAGTACGGTACTGATCAACTGAAGGATATGCGCTATACGACTAGCTTTCCAAGATCAGCGAATTAAAATAGTGATACGAAAATATTTAAGAGATCCGCAAAAGAATCTACGTGAAAGTAGTATTCAAAATAAAATCCCGTGCGGTCGGAAACAAAAATTAATTTAAATTTTTTAATTCCGAAACTTAAAACCAAGTTTAAAGAAAACTTAAAACCAACTTTAAAGAAAACTTAAAACCAAGTTTAAAGCAAACTTAAAACCAAAATAAACTCAAGAAAACAAAAGACATCATGGCAGTCCCACAACTCTCAGAAACACATCTAAACCAACTACTTAACCAAATCAAAAAATTAAATTACTACGATGGCGCACCTGGCAAATTATCTGGATTCGTCAACCAAGTGGAACAATTGCTTAGTTTATACCCAACACAGGAAGCCAGGCAGGCACACGTCATATGTGGAGCAGTGAAGCGGTTATTAGTGGATTCAGCCTTAGAAGTCGTAACACAGGAAAGAGCTAACACATGGCTGAACATGAAGAAATCACTGGCAATGGCATTTAAAGACCATAGACCCTATGTAACACTCATCAGACAATTAGAAGACATATCATACCCAGGAAGTATCTGTAAGTTTATAGAAAAACTAGAAACACAATACTGGATTATGTTCGATAAGTTAGTATTAGAAGGTGACCCTGTTGATAAACCGAATTATACCGAAATGTTAAACAAAACCGTTAAATCAGTAATAGATCGAAAACTGCCGGATAGAATTTATATGTCTTTGGCACGTAAAGATATTGATACCATCTATAAATTAAAACAAGCATCAATGGAATTAGGCCTTTGTGATGCTATTCCAGAAAATCACCGTTCTAATAGAACAGAAATGAACAAACGTAGGAACGGGGGAAACTATAATCAAAATAATAATCAAAAATATTAAAATAATAGAAATCACAACTATAGTAATTATTATCCTAGCACGAATCTGAATCACAATACACAACCACCTCAAAATTCGACTCAACCTATGACAAATCAAAACCAATATTCACCGCGTTTAATACCGAATAATCAAAGAGGGAATTATTATGCATTTAGACGAGACTTAACACAAGCTCAGCAGAACAACCCACTTAATAAAACCCTTAACTTCCAGCCTTCGACATCAAATAATATTAACAGACAAGGGCCAGTAAAAAGACAATGCGAGAGTCAGAGGGACCAAAGCAGGATGGATGTAAATTTTCATCAAGCTAGAGAAGAGAATGATAGAGAAGGACACACAAGTCCCTATGTAAATATAATTCATCATAATAAAAATTATAAGGGAATGATCGATACCGGATCATCAATTAACATCATAAGAGAAAATTTTGAGCATTTAGAACAAAAGGAAGAAAACCTAACAGTATACACTATTTAGGGACCAATAAAACTAAAGAAAAGTATAATAATAAAACCTACTTCAGTATGTCCGTCTGCTCAAAAATTCTACATTCACAAATTTTCTGACAACTATGATTTCTTGTTAGGTCGAAAGTATCTAGAAGATACAAAAGCTAAAATAGATTATGCTGACGAAACAGTAACATTAGGCTCTAAAGTATTTAAGTTTCTCTATGAAGAAAAGAAGGGCGAGACCGCATCCAAATGCCTTGAACCACAACAAAATAATGATTCCGCTCTAGTGGACAGAATCAAACCAAAAATGCAAAAGGTTAAGACCGCAGCTAAGTGCCTTAAACCAAAGCATCAACAGCAGAAGAAGGAGACTGCATTACCCAAATGCTTCATTTCAAATGTTATTAAAGACACGGTGGACAATGATGTAACACATCCCGATCCCATGTCCGTTGACAACGATATAGTCAACTTTGCGATTAACAATGAGTTACGCGAATGTAACGAGTATAGACTCGAACACTTAAATGTAGAGGAAGTTGAATGTTTAAAGAAGGTCCTATACGAACATAGAGACTATTAAACATGTCATCCAAACTCAACAAGACGACCCAGTATACCGTAAACCCTACAAAGTCAACAAACAAATTAATGAAATGATAGAACAAGGGATTGTTCGCAAATCAAAGTCTCCTATTCTCCTATTCTCCTAATTTGGTGGTCCCCAAGAAGGCAGATGCCTCTGGGAAACAAAAATTCAGGTTGGTAGTCGATTACAGGAATCTAAATGAGATAACTGTTAACGACAAATTTCCCGTTCCCCGAATGGATGAGATATTGGAAAAATTAGGTAGGTGCCAATACTTTACAACTATAGATCTAGCTAAGGGATTTCACCAAATCCAGATGGATGAAAATTCTATTGCAAAAACAGCTTTTTCAACTAAGCATGGGCATTATGAATATACTCGTATGCCCTTTGGTTTAAAAAACGCTCCAGCTACTTTTCAGAGATGCATGAATAATCTTCTGGAAGATTTAATCTACAAAGACTGTTTAGTCTATTTAGACGATATTATTGTTTATTCCACTTCATTGGAAGAACACATTTTATCCCTAAAGAAAGTCTTTGAAAAACTGGAGACGCTAATTTAAAGTTGCAACCAGATAAATGAGAATTCATAAAGAATGAAACTGAATTCCTAGGACACATCGTCACAACAAATGGCATCAAACCAAATCCAAATAAAACCAAAGCAATTACAAATTTTCCATTACCCAAGACACCTAAGCAAATAAAATCATTTTTGGGATTATGTGGATTCTATCGCAAGTTTATTCCTAACTTTGCCAAAATAGTTAAACCCATGACCATCAAATTAAAGAAAGGTGCTATAATAGACACCAAATGTAAAGACTACATCGAATCATTTGAAAACTAAAGGTTTTGATAACTTGAGACCCGATATTAATCTATCCTTATTTTTCAAAACCCTTTTCTCTGACAACTGATGCCAGCAATGTAGCTATTGGTGCAGTGTTATCACAGAATCACAAGCCAGTTTGTTGTGCCAGTAGAACGCTAAACGAACATGAAATCAACTATGCTACGATTGAAAAAGAATTGTTAGCTATAGATTGGGCTACAAAATATTTCAGGTCATACCTATTCGGCAGGCCATTTGAAAAATTAAGTGATCACAAGCCACTGGTATGGCTCAACAACATTAAAGAACCAAACATGAAAGTGCAAAGATGGAAAATAAAACTCAATGAATTTGATTACAAAATCAAATATCTTCCAGGCAAAGAAAGTCATGTCGCGGATGCTCTTTCCCGCACGAAAATAGGACAAGTTATGGTTGGCGAGGTCGCAAACAGCGCAGACTCAACTATGCACAGTGCCATTGAAGATAATCTAAATTACATATCCATAACAGAAAGACCAATAAATTACTTCTCTAGACAAATAGAGATAGAAAAAGGCGACAACGACACATTTCTTCCAAAAGTTAAAGATTAAAATAATCTATAAAGAAATGACACCTGAACTCGCCAAAAACCTCATTAAGGAATATGTGTGTACCAAAAAGAGTGCAATTTATTTCCCTAATGACGAAGATTTTCTGATCTTCCAGAGAGAGTTTACCGAAATTATAAGCCCTAACAATTTCACAAAACTCTTGAGATGCACCACAAATTTAATTGGTATACTAACGTATGCAGAATTCAAAGATATTAATCTTAAAGAAACATAAGGAACTTTTACATCAGGGTATAGAAAAAACAATCAATTTATTTAAAGAAGAATATTACTATCCTGATAGTCAAAAGCTTATTCAAAACATTATCAATAAATGTGAAATTTGTAATCTGGCAAAAACAGAGCATCGAAACACGAAATTGACATATGAAACAACACCGGAAATATTTACGTGATAGACTTTTATCTCACAGGAAACCAGATCTTCTTATCTTGCATTGATATCTATTCGAAATTTGCATCACTAGTTGAAGTAAAAAGTAGAGATTCGCTAGAAGAAAAAAGAGCCATTACTAAAATATTCAATGATATGGGAAAACCGCAGAAATTAAAGCAGATAAAGACTCAGCTTTTATGTGTATAGCCTTACAAAATTGGTTAAGATCTGAAGGTGTACAAATTTCTATAACTACTAGCAAAAATGGTATATCTGACATAGAAAGATTCCACAAGACCGTAAACGAAAAGCTAAGAATCATTGGTAGCGAGCAAAATATTGAAGATAGGTGCACAAAATTCGAAACAATTCTATACATATACAATCATAAAACTAAACATAATAGTACCAAAAGATTTCCAGCAGACATTTTCCTATATGCAGGCAGCCCAGACTTTAACGTACAACAAAATAAAATCGATAAGATAGAATACCTCAATAGGAATAGGCACGATTTCGAAGTTGATACACAATATAGACAGGCCCCACTTGTAAAAAGTAAAATAACCAATCCATTCAAAAGGACAGGAAGGATTGAACAAGTAGATGATAAACATTTCGAAGAAACAAACGGTGGCAGGAAAATCGTTCACTATAAGTCAAAATTTAAGAAACAGAAAAAATTTAATAAGAGCAAATATGATAATTCCAGACCAACCAAAGAAGCACAAAGTACACAACATACTTCTTATAATGCTTAGTTGCATACTATCATTTATCACCATGGTCAAGTGCAACAATATAGAAGTAAATCCAATAAGCGCGAAGAATGGATATCTTATATTCCAAACAGGAACAATGGAGATTTCAACCAGCTATGAATACCATTATTTAAGCATAAACATAACAAAGACCATGCTCATGTTCGAAGATATTGTAAATGAAGCAAACAACTATCCTAATGTACCACAAATACAATATTTAGTCGACAAATTAAAACGAGAAAGAAATGGGTTAAGAATTATTAGTCGAAGTAAAACAGGTCCTTTAAACGTAGTAGGAAAAGCATACAAATACTTATTCGGCACATTAGATGAAGACGACAGAGAAGAGTTAGAAGAAAAAATAAACAACATATCAGAAGACTATGTAAAAACCTAAGAACCTAAACACGATTATAGATGTAATCAATAGTGGTATAGATATAATTAATAAGCTCAAAGTATATAAGGACCAACACCAACAAATTTCAGTACTAATATTTAACCTACAGCAATTTACAGAATATATAGAAGACATAGAATTGGGTATGCAATTAACCAGACTAGGAATTTTCAATCCAAAGTTACTAAAGCATGACTATTTAAAACATGTAAATTCAGAAAAAACGCTAAAGATAAAAACGTCAACTTGGCTTAAAACAGACACAAACGAAATTTTTATTATATCCCATGTTCCTAGCGTTCGCCAAAGTTCCAATATTTCAAATAGTTCCGTACCCAGATGAACATTTTAACCGAGCAAATATTCGATAAATTTTACATATTTGATAACCAAGTATTCCATGAAGATACCAATAGGGTAATATTTGGCAAATGTAGTATTGGATCTGATCCTCGAGAATGGAAAAAACCCCAATTCTAGATAAGTCACCCACTGGTAGACTAAACATCCGTCCCCTAATTTAAACAATTCCTTGCTTAAGCCCTCACCCCATCGTCACGTTCCCACGTTCAAAGCTCGGAGCCGAAATCCCGAAAAACAAAAGTATCGATTTTAATAAACAAATTATAAGAATCTAAGAGCACTTGTATCCAAGAGCAAATGCACTTGAATCCAAAAGAAACCCAAAGCTTTTTCTCTTCACGATCAGAATTCTAAAGTCTAAAGTCCATATTAGAAAAGCTCGATACCGAGGCTTGAACGTCAATCAAATCAGAATAATTATCAGAGTTCAGTTTAAGACCTAATTGTAAAAGGTCGGTGTTCTTCTCAAATAAAAAGTTTTGTATTCATTTAGTGAAATAAAAATTATATTTTTTTCACTTATAAATATTGCAAGAATTTAATTATATAAGTTAACACGCGCAGGGCCAAAATCGCTAACTCCACGATAAGACCGGACGCAGCCGCAGTAACGTCAGCGCGACTGCAACTAAGTCGCGAAATATGACTCCTGCATTCCAACATTCTACTGCCCGGAGCGTGTGAAGCGCAATGTCAGTATTCTGCCGTGAGCGCTGCTTCAGAAGACGGGCTACTTCATATTAAGCTTAAGTTTTCTGTCTTTAGTTTAAAAACTCATCTGAACGCGCATAGTCGCAGAATAAACCACAATAAATAAAATTGTTGGCAAATGTAGTTGTTAATTGGCGCCCACGGCACTCTTATAGAACTCACAATATTTGTTCACCAGCCAAAGCTGTGACAAATAAACGAAAAAGTGCGAAGTGAACTGTGACAAACAAATTATAAGTGCAAAGCTAATTATAGAACTCAGAATATTTGTTCACCAGCCAAAGCTGTGACAAATAAACGAAAAAGTGCAAAGTGAAGTATTTTTTCCGACCAAGAACACAGCAAACCAGCAAACAAAGCGAAAACAAGAATAAAAATAAAAAAGCTAAACAAACGGTTTAAACAACATACAAATTAAAAAGAAAAAAACGGTTAAAACAACATACAAGTTAAAAAAAATAGAACCCCAACACGAAGTGTTGAGAGAGTAAAGAAAAAATCAACAAATCAACAAGTGCACGCATCGGCAGTTTAAGCAGTTACCCAGAAATGAAATACATGTAAGTGATTTGTTCATTGTGCCATTATAAATGCAGAAAAGATTTAGCGACAGTAGTTTAGAAGACTATATCCCCTCTTACCGAGAATACAAAAACCGCACAACGACGCAACAAGAATCAGTACAGATTGACCTTCACATACGAAATTGTCTGGCAGAGCAAGCACAAATATTTGACCAAAAAATAGCAACTTTAACAGAACAACTGAACGCCTTAAAGGCTACTGCGCCAGAGGTGACAGCTTATAAGCCAATAGAAATCATACCAGAAGTTAGATGTGAAAAGCCCCTAGACATAGTTAAATCTATTCCTGAGTTCGACGGCAAACAAGAACATTATATCTCTTGGCGCCAAGCGGCCAACGCCGCATATAAAGTCTTCGAAGCTTATGACGGAAGTTCTAGGCATTATCAGGCTGTTGCCATAATACGCAACAAGGTTAGAGGATCTGCAGATGCGATCTTAGCATCATTTAATACAGTGTAGCATATTGGACTAATCTACCCTAAGAATACAATAGATGATTGGGTATAACATAGCGTCAATACATTGTGACACTTTGTCATAACAAATATAAATATACAAATATACAAAAAGACCACCAAAAACTACGTAAGCACTCCAGCGCCCTAGTAATACGATCTAACGCTTATACATAAGCCGATCGCGGAGCGTGGGAATGCTGAGCATGCACTTTGCAGCTCAAGTGGTCAATGCCTTCTGCATACATATGTATATGTATAAATGTAAGTAAGAATACATAGATATAAGCAATGTATGTGCGGGTTAGCTGATCCCAACTTCAGCACACTTTGATTATTCGAATAACCCGCTTCAAGCAGAGCAGAAGCTCTGAGCTCCAGAGCCAAGTCTATTTCATCAACTACCAAAATACCGTACTACTTGTTGAACCTGTCACATGGCGACCGTGACAGGACCATTGCAGGACGCACACGAAGTGTTTAAAGTATTGTGCTAATAATTAAAGTCGACTGATCTTAGTTCGACTATAAATTAAATAAATTAATAAATTCAAATAACATTATAAAATATAATAATTGATGGCGGAAGAGCCACAATTCTCAAACGCACAGCCCACGACACAAAGGGACTTGCCAACGTTGGAAGAAGCTCTGCAGCAAAATCCTGCAGATGGACCACGCCCACTCACAATAGCTGAGTACCGGGCAAGGCAGAAAAGGAAGGAACCAAAGAAGCACAAACGCTCCGGAAAAAGGGTAAAGCTACTTAAACAACGCCGACTGGTTAAGGAAATGACCCAGTTGGCCAGAGACGAGGCATCCCGACAACGCTACAAAGGGCGTCTTGAGGACATCGAAAGCAAGATTTCGCAAGGTGCGAAACAACGCAAACGGGCTGCATAAATAAATGCCAATGCCCCAATTTGCCTTAATTTTAATTTCTAAACCCAAGCCGATGCGGGAAACCGCTGCTTGAAAAACACTAATATCTGTTAGGCTTTTTACTAACAATGCGGTTGGACAATTTTTTTTATATTGTAAACAAATATGTGAGCCAACCACATTTATTAACAACTAATATTTCCACGTCTCCGCTACTGAGTATATATATATTCAGCTGCAAACATTTTTTTTTAATGACAGAATATAACAATTCTTATCTTCATTAAACGTAAACATTTTTTTTATTTTTGATTTTCTAGAAGAATAAATTAATATCATCATAATAATTAGAAAAAACTCATAAATAGAAAAAAAAAAAAAAAGTTTCATTGAAAATAAACAGAAAAAAAATGGGAAGGTTTAGCGATTCTAGTGAGGCAAAGGACAATACTGCCAACGTAGTTAATAACGTAAAAATTATAGATCACACAGACGATATAAATGCGTTGTGGATCTTATTGCTGATCATTACAATAGTACTACTTCTACAATTTCTGCTTACAATTTATGTTAAGCATAACAAGATCATCAAAAGACGTTATATAAATAGGGCAAATCGTTTAGACCAGATTTAAAAAAAAAATAATATGGATTAGAAGAAAGCTTAATAAAAACTTTTTTTTACGACAAGAATGGAATGGAGCGAAATAGCGATACGAATAGACGAATTTCGCTTCAGGTTCGATAAGTCTTATAAATGTATCAATAGAGACGCAGTAATAAAATCCGAAACTTTGAAAAATCATATAGAGATATTAGTAGGAGAATATAATAATATAGTTACATTAGTAAATAAATATGCAAATAGGCTCACATCTGAACATAATAACAAATGTTTGAGGGTTATAAAATCCCTAAACACAAGATTAAATAACATCAGAAAAAGAAGGCATATTCTGATAGATGTACCAGAAAGTCTAAGTCAATTGGTTGAATTCAACACAGACCAGTTCAAAGAACTAGACGAATCTGTTCAATCAAGCGGCGCTGAGTCCGATAGTGACATTGAAACGCTAGAAGGAAGCGACCGAATTGAATTTAAATCTGAACCAATAACAATTTCTAAAATGGCACAGACATTGATAGAATTTATCAGGATAGCCACATCTCTGATACCAGAGTTTGATGGTAAACCAGAAAATCTACAAAGTTTTTTGGATGCTCTAGGTCTACTAGATAGCTTAAAGAGCACACATGAAACGACAGCAACAAGCCTAATAAAAACTAAACTTAAAGGCCATGTAAGAAACCTTATAAGTAATGAGCAGACGATTGCTGCAATCATTACCCAACTGTCAAGTGCAGTAAAAGGAGAATCGGTAGAAGTGATATCTGCCAAGCTTCTGAATCTACAACAGAGAAATAAAACGGCTAACCAATACACCCAAGAGGTGGAGAAACTGACAAAGGCCCTTGAAGGTGCCTATATCAGTGATGGTCTCAGCCAGTCCTTAGCAAATAAATACAGCACTACAACAGCTGTAAAAGCAATGACACAGAATTGCTCCATTGATAAGGTAAAACTTATCATGCAAGCAGGCACATTCACAAACATGAATGATGCCATCTCCAAATTTGTAAACAGTTGCACAGAGATAACAGGTCAAAGTAAGACTGTACTCTATTATCGACGAGGTGCAAATAATTATAATAGAGGCGCCCGGGGTTATAATCGTGGAAGAAATAACTACCACAACAATTACAACCGAGGCAGCAATAACAACAATAATAATAACTATAATAACCGTGGAGGTAGGCGAGGCCAAAACCAAGGGAGAGGCCGCGGAAACTACAACCATGGTAATAATAATAATAGCAGTGTGAGAATCGCGCAAAATACGTCGGAAAACTAACAGAACCCTTTAGGAAACAACCAATAAATGTAAAAGTTCATTCCATCAATTATAGTCTTAATATATTCGTAACCTTCTATAATCATTCAACTGAAAATAAACTAACATTTCTCATAGATACTGGTGCAGATATCTCACTTTTGAAAGTAAATTCTGATAACTTCGTAATTCAAAATGAAAAAATAATAAACATCGAAGGAATAGGCCAAGGTGTGATAAAGTCTCAAGGAACAACCTTAATAGAACTCCAATCAACAAAATATATTATCCCACATGAATTTCATTTGGTAAACCAAAATTTTGCAATACCATGTGATGGAATAATAGGCATTGATTTTATAAAGAAATTCAATTGTCAACTAGATTTCAAACCAAGTGAAGACTGGTTTATAATTAGACCCCAAAATTTAAATTATCCAATATATGTTCCGATAACATATAGCGCTGGCAACAATACAGTTCTTCTGCCAGCCAGATCACAAGTTATTCGGAAAATAGACATTATTACCGTAAATGATTACATATTTGTTCCTAATCAAGAAATACACAATGGGATTTATGTTGCAAATACAATACCAGCATCCAAACATGTATACGTTCGACTTCTAAATACAACTAATTTCGACCAAGTGGTCAAAGTAAATAAAATACAATATGAAAATCTAAAAGATTATGACATTCATAATACCGACACTGGAAATAGAAGCGAACAAATACTTTCAAAACTAAAGAAAAATTTTCCAGACCAATTTAAAAATCAATTAACAGAATTATGCACACAGTATAGTGATGTGTTCGGACTGGAAACCGAACCTATATCAACAAATAATTTTTATAAACAAACATTAAGACTTAAAGATGATGAACCCATTTATATAAAAAACTATAGAAGCCCGCATAGCCATATTGAGGAAATTCAAAAACAAGTAGGAAAATTAATAAGCGACAAAATCGTCGAACCGTCTGTATCTGAGTATAACAGCCCACACTTGCTAGTTCCAAAAAAATCATTACCAAATTCACAAGAGAAAAAATGGCGATTAGTAGTTGACTATCGTCAAATAAACAAAAAACTTCTTTCTGACAAATTTCCACTCCCTAGAATTGATGACATTTTAGATCAACTAGGTCGAGCTAAATACTTTTCATGCCTTGACTTGATGTCAGGTTTCCACCAAATAGAACTTGAGGAAAACTCTAGGAATATAACATCCTTTTCAACGAGCAATGGCTCATATCGCTTCACGCGATTACCATTTGGTCTTAAAATAGCACCAAATTCATTTCAGAGGATGATGACTATATCATTCTCGGGATTAGAACCCTCTCAGGCATTCCTTTACATGGATGACTTAATGGTGATAGGATGTTCCGAAAAACACATGATTAAAAACTTAACTGACGTTTTTAATGTATGTAGGAAATATAACCTAAAGTTGCATCCAGAAAAATGTTCATTTTTCATGCACGAAGTGACATTCCTAGGTCACAAATGCACAGACAAAGGAGTATTGCCAGATGACAAGAAATATGACGTCATCAAAAATTATCCTGTCCCTCATGATGCGGACAGTGCAAGACGATTTGTAGCATTCTGCAACTATTATCGTCGATTTATAAGGAACTTCGCCGACTATTCACGGCACATAACTAGATTATGTAAAAAGAATGTCCCTTTTGAATGGTCAAGCGAATGCCAGAACGCATTCGAATACCTAAAAGAAAATCTTATGCACCCCACACTATTACAATATCCTGATTTTCGCAAAGAATTTTGCCTTATAACGGATGCTAGTAAACAAGCTTGCGGAGCGGTTCTAACTCAGAACCGTGACGGGATTCAGCTCCCAATAGCTTATGCATCTCGTTCATTTACAAAAGGGGAAAGCAATAAGAGTACAACCGAACAAGAGCTAGCGGCAATTCATTGGGCAATTACCCATTTTAGACCATACATTTATGGCAAACATTTTACTATTAAAACGGACCACAGACCATTAACGTACCTATTTTCTATGACTAATCCCTGTTCTAAATTAACTCGCATGCGGCTAGAGCTTGAAGAATACGACTACACAGTAGAATACCTAAGGGGAAAGATAATTTTGTAGCAGACGCACTCTCACGTATAAATATAAAGGAACTCAAAGACATGCAACATAAAGTCCTGAAAGTCACTACCAGGCAACAAAGTAGACAAGAAAGCTGTACAGTAACAAATAAGGAACTATTGCCTAGGCAAAGTATCCAAAATGTATCTAAGCCCAACGTACACGAAGTCATAACAAATGATGAAGTACGAAAAGTAGTGACCTTGCGAATAACTGAATCTATTTGTTTACTAAAACGAGGAAATAAAGTTATTGCAAGAATTGATGTTGACGATTTATATACCAATGGAATTTTTGATTAAGGTCAGTTCTTCCAAAGGCTTGAAATGCAAGCGCCGGTATACTAAAAATCAGCCAACTCAAATTGGCACCGAGTGAAAAAATCTTTGAAACCATTTCAATAGATAATTTCAAAAATATGGGCAATATAAAATTGAAATCATTAAGAGTAGCGCTACTCCAGCCGGTGACCATTATAAAAACTGAAAAAGAGATACAATCGATACTGTCTACATATCATGACGATCCAATTCAAGGAGGTCATACAGGCATTACAAGAACGCTAGCGAAAATAAAAAGACACTATTATTGGAAAAATATGACTCGTCATATAAAAGAGTACATACGTAGATGTCATAAATGCCAAATGTCAAAAACAACGACACATACAAAGACCCCATTGACTTACACAGAAACCCCAACAAATGCTTTTGATATAGTGATAGTGGACACAGTTGGTCCACTACCGAAATCAGAATATGGCAACGAATACATCGTCACACTAATATGTGATTTGACGAAGTATCTAGTAACCATACCTGTTGCGAATAAGAGCGCAAATACTGTCGCAAAAGCTATATTCGAAAATTTTATACTAAAGTACGGTCCAATGAAGACGTTCATTTCGGACATGGGTACCGAGTATAAAAACAATGTAATTCAAGATATGTGTAAATATATGAAGATTGAAAATCTTACATCCACTGCATATCACCACCCGACTTTAGGGACAATCGAACGAAGTCATAGAACATTCAATGAATACATTCGTTCATACATCTCTGCAGATAAAACTGATTGGGACGTTTGGATACAATACTTTACATATTGTTTCAACACAACACCATCAGTCATGCATAATTACTGTCCATATAAACTAGTCTATGGAAGATTACCAAGGCAGTTCGCAAATTTTAATAAAACAGATAGAATAGAACCACTGTATAATATAGAAGATTACTCAAAGGAAATAAAATTTAGATTAGAAATAGCATATAAAAGAGCTAGACTTATGTTAGAAAAAGCTAAGTCTTATAGGAAACAAAATTACGATAAGAAAACTTCAGATTTCAAATTTAAAAAAGGAGATAAAGTTACACCAAGAAACGAAGCAGCTCATAAGTTAGATCCAGTATATTTAGGTCCTTATATGGTAGAAACTATAGAAGACAGAGATAACATTATAATTGGAAATAAAAAACAAAAGAAACAAAAAGTACATAAGGATAGGTTAAAAATATGTAATCAATGAAACGTTTCATTTCACTTAAGAAAAGGTCTGATCAACCTCAAAACAAAAAAAAAAATCATAAAAAAAAAATTTTATTATTTTTCCTTCTAAGAAAGTTAAACATAAATCCAAAAACATCGTAATTCAACATAAATTTTTTGTATTATTCTGTCTTTATACAAAAATGCTTTGAGACAAAACATTGCTAATAATTAATAAGAAAAATCAATATCAAAATATTGTTCCTTTCTAAACACAATATTAATATTGAGAACTCAATGACTAGATATATTACGTAATTTCTTTAAAAAGGGAGGTGTTGGACTAATTGGACTAATCTACCCTAAAAATACAATAAATGATTGGATATAACTTAGCGTCAATACATTGTGACACTTTGTCATAATAAATATAAATATACAAATATACAAAAAGACCACCAAAAACTACGTAAGCACTCCAGCGCCCTAGTAATACGATCTAACGCTTATACATAAGCCGATCGCGGAGCGTGGGAATGCTGAGCATGCACTTTGCAGCTCAAGTGGTCAATGCCTTCTGCATACATATGTATATGTATAAATGTAAGTAAGAATACATAGATATAAGCAATGTATGTGCGGGTTAGCTGAACCCAACTTCAGCACACTTTGATTATTCGAATAAACCGTTTCAAGCAGAGCAGAAGCTCTGAGGTCCAGAGCCAAGTCTATTTCATCAACTACCAAAATACCGTACTACTTGTTGAACCTATCACAACAGTTTTAAATTTTCACGCGATAATTGCTAGACTGGATTTCACATATTCAGACAAAACTCCGGTTCACGTAATTCAACAAGATTTAAGTACTTTAAGGCAGGGGACCAGCTCCTTTTGAAATATTACGATGAAATAGAAAGAAAGCTGACGCTTTTAACTAACAAAACTCTCATGACCCACGACGCAGCTTCGGCAGCTGTGTTAAATGACAAATATAGAAACAATGCACTTCACACATTTATCTCAGGCCTGAAGAAAGCTCTAAAATGGGCAGTTTTTCCAGCCCAACCTCGAGACTTACAGACTGCCCTGGCATTAGCACAAGAGGCAGAATCAAGTAACGAGAGAAGCATTTTTGCCGCAAACTTTGCTCGGCACATAGAGGAAAAAGCGCAAAAATCTGGGAATCAGAGGTCCCAAGGTTCGCGTCAAAACCCCCAGCAAGAGAGCGACGCTCTTTAGGAAAAGGTAACGGTCAAAAGCCGAACACTTCAGGTAGCGCTAGACAGAGATATTACCAGAAGCCACAAGAATCAACTTCCGAACCCATGGAAGTAGACACGTCATCACGCTTTAGACAGCCCACTCAAGCAACAAATTTTAAAGGTGGTCATTCAGCGAAAAGTCGCCAATCATTGAACCACATGCCCCAAGACCAAAAAACCGAATACGAAGAACAGGCAGAATCCGAGGCAAATGCGGCTGAAGACGATTTGGCTGTAATTTTTTAGGGGTCACTCCCTGCTTCTGTACATCACACTTACAGTAGCAGGGCAGACCATAAAACTTCTTATCGATACAGGGACTTCGAAAAATTACATTAAGCCACTTCTAGGGCTGCCACACTTTGTGCCAGTCGACAAGCCATTCCAGGTAAAATCACTACATGGTCATACAAGAATTGAACGGAAGTGCCAAATTCAACTTTTTAAAACTAAAACATATTTTTTTATTTTAGAAAATCTAAGTGATTTTCACGGCATTATTGGCCTAGACTTACTAAAAAAAATATTAACGCCAATGTTGATTTAGAAAAAAATTGTATCACTTATGATCGCGGTTTAGAGCCAATCAAGTTTACAAAATGCCAGAACGTAAACTTTATTAAAATAGACGATGGCGATGTTCCTGAAGTCATTAAAGATGACTTTAACAAAATGATTAATAAAAGAACAGGATCATTTGCAGATGTTAATGAGTCCCTGCCCTACAATATCAATACAGTTGCAACAATACGAACTGACGGGGAGCCAGTATATTCTAAACTGTACCCTTACCCAATGGGCGTATCCGAGTTTGTCAACGCAGAGGTTAAACAACTTCTAGCGAATGGCATAATAAGACCGTCCAAATCACCTTACAACAACCCGATCTGGGTTGTCGATAAAAAGGGGGTAGACCAATCAGGCCACAAGCTAAAGCGTATGGTCATCGATTTTCGTAAACTTAACCAAAAAACGACTGATGATAAGTACCCCATCCCAAGTATTTCAACCATATTATCAAATATGGGCGAGGCTCAGTACTTTACTACTCTTGACCTCAAATCGGGATTTCATCAAATCGAATTAGCGGAAAGGGACCGGGAAAAAACCGCTTTCTCCGTAAACAACGGAAAATATGAATTCTGTAGACTCCCTTTTGGTTTGAAAAATGCGCCAAGCATATTTCAAAGAGCCATTGATGATGTCTTAAGAGAGCAGGTAGGGAAAACCTGCTATGTCTACGTCGACGACGTAATTATCTTCTCTAACAACAAAGAAGACCACGTTAAACACATCGATTGGGTGTTAAACAGTCTTCAGACGGCTGGCATGAGGGTGTCTCAAGAAATTTCCAAGTTCTTCAAAAAGAGCGTGGAATATCTGGAATTCACGGTATCCCGCGGCGGGATTCAAACTTCGCCAAGTAAGGTTCAGGCCATAAAAGACTTCAAACCGCCAAAAACCTTGTTTAGTCTCAGATCATTTTTGGGGCTAGCAAGCTATTATAGGTGCTTTATAAAAGGCTTTGCCAACATCGCACGACCCCTAACGGACGTCTTAAAAGGCGAAAATGGTAAAATAAGTGCCAACAATTCAAGGAAAGTAAACCTTGAATTAACACAAGATCAACTAAAGGCTTTTAATAGACTAAAAGACGTATTAGCCTCTGAGGACGTTATTTTAGCATACCCAAACTTTAAAAAACCATTCGATTTAACTACGGATGCCTCAGGGCACGGTCTTAGAGCTGTGTTGTCTCAGGACGGACGTCCAATTAATTTGATTTCTCGAACATTACGAGACAACGAAGTAAACTTTGCAACAAATGAGAGGGAACTCTTGGCCATTGTTTGGGCCCTAAAAAATCTTCGAAATTATTTATATGGCGTAAAGAATTTAAATATCTTCACGGACCATCAACCGTTGACTTTTGCCGTGTCGGATAGGAACCCAAATGCGAAGATAAAACGCTAGAAAGCTTTTATTGACGAGCACAACGCAAATATTTTTTACAAGCCTGGCAAAGAGAATTTCGTGGCAGACGCCCTATCTCGCCAGAATGTAAATGTACTCGAAGATTGCCCAAACTCTGATATTGCCACAATACATAGCGAAGAATCTCTTACCTATACTATCGAAACGACCGAAAAGCCTGTAAATTGCTTTAGGAACCAGATCGTAATTGAAGAATCTATCTAAGAATCTTCAGGGAAAAAACCAAGCACATTATAAGATTTGTTGACCGTAACACACTTTTGCAAACAGTACAAGACGTCGTAAATGCCAAAGTAGTTAATGCAATACATTGCGACCTACCCATTTTGGCATTCATACAACACAGTCTAGTAAAAGCGTTTCCGTCAACCACATTCCGACACTCCAAAAATATCGTGATAGACATTGTCGATAAAACCGAACAGAGAGAAATAATTATTGCAGAGCATAACCGAGCGCACCGAGCAGCGCAGGAAAATGTGAAGCAAATTTTCCGGGACTATTTTTTCCCAAAGATGAATTCGCTGGCAACAGAGATTGTCGTAAACTGTAAGGTTTGTTCAATGGGTAAATATAATCGACATCCGGTCAAGCAAGCGATGGGTGAGACCCCAATCCCATCATATGTTGGGGAAATATTGCATGTTGACATTTTTAGTACCGACAAAACATTTTTTTTAACATGCGTCGATAAACTCTCAAAGTTTGCGGTCGTCCAATATATTACTTCACGCGCAATTGTGGACGTAAAGTCACCGATTTTACAGCTGGTAAACTTGTTTCCCAAAATAAGGATCATTTATTGCGACAACGAAAAATCTTTAAATTCCGAAACAATAAAAAATATACTAAACAATTTTGATATTCAGATTTGTAATGCCCCACCACTCCACAGCACCTCTAATGGTCAAGTGGAAAGATTCCACAGTACCCTTACAGAAATAGCCCGTTGTCTAAAAATAGATAAACACCTTAACGAAACCAAGGACATAATCCTTTTGGCGACCATTGAGTATAATAGGTCAATTCACTCAGTAACAAACAGAAAACCGACAGAATTAATTTGCTCCGCCCCTTCGGATTTATTAACAGAAACTAGGGATAAAATTGTACTTGCGCAAGAAAAACAACTTGGGTACATGAACCGAGATAGAATCCATAAAAAGTATAAAGTAGGTAAAAAAGTATGGCTAAAATCAAACAAACGATTGGGTAATAAACTGTCACCACTGTGCACGGAAGAAGCCATTGATGCTGATTTAGGTACGACGGTTCTAATAAAAGGGAGGGTGGTCCATAAGGACAACCTTAAGTAAACCCAAGAAAAAAATTAAAAACAAATATAAATAAATAAAAAATTTCATCGCTTTTTGTACTTTTAATTTTAATATTTTTATTACAGGTTAGGATATTTGTGTGTGCTGGCTTCCGCAATCACCTTGACAATAACGACTATGAAACTTAATGACCTTTCACACGCAGACTACATACCTATAATAGACGGTGACTTAACGATATGGGACAGATACGGATATCTCGGACACACTTCTAACATAACTTCTTATGAAACTTATGTTGAAGATACCAGACGGCAACTGAACTACTTTGGAAAAGACCATATGCGAAATTTGATAACTACTGACTTGGGGCACATAGAATCACTAATAGCTACGATTAGGGTACACCATAGACATGCTCGCAGTATAAATCTACTAGGTACAGCACTCAAGGTAATAGCCGGAACCCCAGACTTCGACGACTGGGAACAGATTAAATTTAAACAAGGGCAATTAATAGATTCAGCAAATAGACAGATCGAAATAAATACGAAACTTCAATCTCGACTAAACGAAATTACAAGGTCAATGAATGCAATAAGTAAAACCAAAGACACTAGAATAATAGAATAATAGAATATAATATTCTAGGGTCTTTGGTAAAACAGACAACGCGGACTCAGAACACCTATTTGAAAGTATACTTGCTAAAAATAGAATAATTATTACAAACCTAGAAGACTTGATACTGTCGGTAACTCTAGCTAAAATAAATTTAATAAGCCCCCTTATTTTGGATAGTGTTGACATTCATGAGCTGGCCAATGAACTTCTCACAAATACGAGCTTAGCAGATATTTTAAGAGTATCTAGCGTTAAAGCCTTTCAGAACAACGATTTATTGTATTTCTTAATCAAATATCCTAAACCAGAAACAGTTTGTAAAAAAATTAACGTTTTCCCAGTTCAACATAATAAGATAATATTAGACTTTGAGAATAATTATGTAGTAGCCGAATGCGGTGCACGAATCTACGCCGTCAAGGAATGTAACGCAGCCATGAGTACCACCTTCTGCAAGAGATTGCAGAACCCGACTTGCGCTCAACAATTGGTGTCTGGAACCGTCGCACAGTGCACCACTCTCCTTGGCCATCTGGATCCGGTGACACTTGTTGAAGAAGGTGTCCTGATTATCAACGACGCAACCTTCAGGGTCAAAGATAGCCTAGGCAGCAGTAAGATGATCTCGGGAACCTACTTAGCCACATATGACGATCGTATATCTCTAAACGGGACCCACTACGAAAACCACCAGGGCGTCCTAAAGAAGAAACCCGCTGCGGCAATGGCCTCTCAGATCAATGTGACCAGCCATCGAGATCAACTAAGCTTGCCGTTCTTGCACGAGCTGTCGCTGCAGAACCTCCAACATATTGGTAGTCTGAAATCTGACATCATTTCGAGACCCATTTAAAGCAGCGGCGTCACCATCGCCGTGGTCCTAATTGTTTATGGGATCATCCAAAGCATCCGTTACTGTCGAGTCAAAAGACGACACCCCGACTCCAGCATCGAGATGACGATACCTTCCCGAAAAGCCGAGGACGACTTTAACCTAACGCGGGGAGTAGTTAACACGCGCAGGGCCAAAATCGCTAACTCCACGATAAGACCGGACGCAGCCGCAGTAACGTCAGCGCGACTGCAACTAAGTAGCGAAATATGACTCCTGCATTCCAACATTCTACTGCCCGGAGCGTGTGAAGCGCAATGTCAGCATTCTGCCGTGAGCGCTGCTTCAGAAGACGGGCTACTTCATATTAAGCTTAAATTTTCTGTCTTTAGTTTAAAAACTCATCTGAACGCGCATAGTCGCAGAATAAACCACAATAATTAAAATTGTTGTCGGTTATTTTATATAAATCATTTGAATTTATGTGAGTTTTTTTTTGTTTCCATTTTATTTTTATTTTTCATTATTATACCCGTTAAAGCTTTTCAGACCATATAAAGTATATATATATATTCTTGATCAGAATCAATAGTCGTGCCATGTCTGTCGGAGCGTCCATCCGTCCGTATTAACGCCTCGGTCTCAGGAACTATAAAAGCTGGACAGTTGAGATTGAGAATGCAGCTTCCAGAGCCATAGCCACAGCGCATGTTACCACGCCAACTATAACGTCCACCAACCGCACTCTTGAAAAATTTGTTGATGTTTTGTTGACTTTTTGCCACTCTCACTCTAACGTGTGTAACTCTACACACGTTTAAAAAATGTTTTGATACGTTTTTATTATTTTTGTAAATTTCTGGCGATTTGCAAACTAAATTTTGCCACACCAATTCTTATGACTAAAACTGCCACGTGGCGTGGGCGAAACAATGCTGTTTACTCGTAATAAGATTATTATTATACAATTGCAAAATCTTAAGCTCTTGCTAAAATAAACGTAGTTAATACAAAAATCTGAGATCATGCAGACTTGAAGGATATTTGGATCGAGGAGCCCACCGCTACTCTTATGAAGGATATTTTTCCCGTTGCGTCTGTAAACGTTATACAGTCTCCCAACATTTTACATTTCATTATCAAATTCATTACAGTTAAGATTGCTTGTAACAAGATTACCACCTTTTCCCACCATGATACGATGTTCGATAATACGATGTAGATGCAGGATGTAACGGAGATCTCCACACCGTTAAGAGGGCCATTAAAGCCACCGTTTTTATTTTATTTTTATACCGCAGTTTACATCTTTCATTTAACATTTTCTACATTGCACCCGTCACTGCTTGTTAAGCAGAACAGATTGGAAAAATATTCCACCTTTGTATGTTTAGGAGTTTAGCTTAATTAAGTTATTATTTAGGAGAAAAGAATAAAAGATATAGGGGAATTTACTTTACCTTCTCTTTTCATCGGACGTTCACATTCCTCTTCCCGCTTTAACGCGATAGCCCGCCAAGAGTGAAAGCCGAATAATGGAGTAGAGGAAAGAAAATTAACCACAGTAGTAGTGGTAGTAAAGTTAAGGCGGTAGACTCCCTTCTCTCCGCCTGCTCTTCTCTTTCACAGGCAAACTAGATGCAGCGCTTCATCGTGGGATGTACAAAGCGAGTAAAACCTTTACATAAATACGAGAAAATAGCTGCCGATATAACAATTTATAAAAAATTGCTATTCTCTATATTTCTATTCTCTAGTTTGGGAACATAGGTTTTGTTGGAAAATTCCCGTAGAGAAAATGAATACTATTTTTACTATACTAATACAAAACAATAAATACCATTTTTTTTTAAATTCCAATTAAAAGAAAAACAAAGAAAAACCACTAATATATAAATCCCAAGCCTCCCCCACCCTACCCGAACTGAAATGACCTCCAAGTAGAATAAATAATTATTGTTTAAAAAAATCTTACTTCTTACATAAAGTCTTTTTTGTATTTATTTAGAAGCGATGAATCCATACAATGCAGTAATAGTACCATAACAGCGCAATTAACAAGGAAATAATAAAACCAAACCTTGCACTAAGCATGTGAGGACTTACAACTGTCTCATATTTCGAGGGGGTCTTTAGGGTTGTCCAATTGTTTTGGCGAAACCCTTCCTTTTTATTCTCTTAGAGGCCTAGCAGGGAGTAAGCGTCTAGCAAGTATACTGTGGTGTCGTCTAAGTCTATCACTATATCTGCTAGTGTGCCTGGAGATCTGCTCTTCCACTGTATGAAGATTCAGATCACGGTGAAGGGTAGTGTCACGTACATAGTATGGGCAGTTTGTAATTCCACGCATGGCACGATTTTGCAATACCTGTATGCGGTTGTCATTGGATTTTGCAGAAATACCCCAGACCTGTATTCCGTACGGCCAGATCGGGGCGACGTAGTGGACGTAGACTGCTCTTTTGGCTCTCAGTGACATGGTGCTTTTTCTGTTTATCAGCCATCGCAGTTGTTGCATCCTTTGATAGCATCTCTGAGCCGTAGCTTTCAGGTGCGGGCCGAAAGTCATACGTTTATCAAGGGTAATCCCGAGGTACTTAGCCTGTAAAGGTTGATCTAGAATTACACCTTCCAGTTCTATGGGTGCGGTGACGGGGCTTAAGGTCTTCAAGCCGAAGCAGGGATTGGTGGTCTTCTGTCGATTGTCCTTTAAATTCCATCTTTTGCATCATGCAGCCAGTGTGGTGAGGTACTCTTGGAGACCCCGAGCTGCCTCGTTGCAACAATTAGAGCTGTACAACAGGGCAATATCGTCAGCGTACGTAGCAAGTAGGGCCTTCCTGGAATCTACCATATGATAGGCGTTTGGGCATGGCAGATCTGCAGTAAATACTGAGTAGAGCAGCGGTCCGAGTACTCTGCCCTGCGGAACTCCAGCTCTCATAACGCAAGGAGTCGAATAGGAGTTTCTAACCCTGACCCTATCGAATGCCTGTTGCATGTCAATGAACACAGCATTACAGTATTCCAAATCATCAAAGGCCTGTATGATGTGTTTTGTCAGTCTGTTCACCTGCTCCACAGTGCTATGTCTCTGACGAAATCCAAACTGATGATCCGGCGCTCGTTAAAAATGTCATCTAATCTGTTGACAATCAGTCGTTCCCATACCTTAGATAGCGAAGATAAAAGGGCTTTCTTCAGGTTTACCGGGTTTATGTATCATTAAGATTTTCGACTGCTTTGGGAAAAACTGCACCCTGAGTATGGCATTATATATCAGCGCCAAGTAGAGAATTCCTCGAACAGGTAGTGCTTTTAATGTGACATTGCAAACATTGTCGATGCCAGGAGACTTTTTTAACGGGAGAGATTTGATAACTTCGGCAATTTCCTCAACCCTGATGGGCTTAATGGGTAGTGACATTTGCAGAGGTGTCTCTAGGCTATCAAGCGTCTCTTGATACTACTCCGTTGTAGCGAATTGGAAGTGGGTGAACCTAGTCTCCAGATTATGTGTAAAACAATTAGCCGGCTCCTCTTCATTTTTAGCAAGTTCACGCATTTCCATAGCGAGTATCCAGCATCCACTGTGTAATCCATAGAAGCTAGTTTCTGCCCAAAAAAGTTGCTTCGAAGTTCTCTTAAGACGTTTCGTAGTTGCTTTGCAGCACGGTTCCACCCCAGGGACCGGGTCTTGAGATCGAATTGCTCGCCTTCGGAGTCTTCTTTTCTGTGTCAGAAGCCTTTAGCCTCTCTTGTCAAGACTATCCCATGGAGCCTGTTGCTGCAATATCTGTTTCGTTTGCGAGTTGTTTATGCGTTGGCGCTGGGCTGGTCCATCCTTGGAGGGCGCTATGTTTGGATATCCTTTTACTACTGTAGCATAGGATGCTGCTCTGTTTCATTAATTTTTGCAAAGGGCTTTATATTAATGAAAAAGATGTTTAGTTTTTCGTCCTTATTAGTCCTAGACCTGGGGTTGTGAATGTGGAGTTCTTCGTAGCCTAAACATTTCAGATCGGCGGTTATGTCTTTGTTTGGTGTACTGTGATGTAAGTCCCTTACTACAATTCTGTGTGCTTTTCCTGTCAGCATTTGATAAGTGTGAAACTGAATACCAATGTTATCCATATGGCTTACTATTTTCCTGTAAGTTTCACTGTGTTTTGGAAATATTCTGACCGTTTCCCCTTGATTAGCTTTGACGACAACGTTATCTAAGCTTGTCTTTTCTTTTATAAGTTCAAACAGATCATTCAAGTTTCTAATATTTACAACAATTTGCGGTGGTTTTTTGTGATCATTAAGTTGATTGGTTGTATTGGATGGTTCCTGCAAGTTTCCAACAGTATGGGATCCATCAAGGTGAGAATCATCCATATGGGCATTGTCAATATCAGCACCCTCTATCATCATGCCTTCCACGCTATTTTCCACGCTATATATCCGTGTCCAGAATGGCAAACCTATTATTGGAACTTATCTTCTGGCTAGTCGTAGGGGGCGAGTGTAAAACGTGGCTGCTGTTCCCTCTTTTCGGGTTGCAGATGGGGGACAAGGGCTTTCCATTTTTCCTTTTGCCCGCTCTCTGGTTTTGATCATTTAGTAATCTTCTGGCAGCATCGCTGAGATTATCTTCTACGATGCCGGAGTTTGTCGATGTGGAACTTTCCTGGTGAATAGATCTTGTTCCAAGGCACGTGCTGCTTATTGTGGAATTTGCCATTGTGTATACGGTGCTATTGGCGCTAGTAAATGTCACCGTTGTTTTGGTGACTCTACTGATTTGAGTTACGTTGCTTGTAAAGCGTTGAATTGCTGAACGGCACTCATTTCTGATCTCATGGGGTAATTTTCCAGAACATTGAGAACATTGTGCTATGGTCACTCTGCTTCTTTAAAAGCTGGGAGCCATCAGAATTGATCTCATTCATTATCTTAATATTTACAAAATAACTTGCACGCTTAACTGTCCAAAAAACAGATAAAATACGGATCAGTTTTGCTGATAAGTTTAGATTTTTTTCCCCCGCCGGGTGAGGGGAATAAGTTGCCCGAAGGTCAGGTATCGTAGTTACACCGCACTTCGAGTAACGCTTTTTGTTATTGACCAAATGCTGACACCGCACGAAGCAGCGCCCGAATGTACTGGTGAGTGTTATTTTTAGCACCCAAGAGATTGCAACGATAAATCAAAATAGATGACTTTTGCATACGTGCGACACAACCGGTATCTATCAATGCAGATTTGCACAACGGTTACGCTTTTGTGGTATCGCCAATTTACTAATTTACTGGCATTTTGAGCCACTATTTGAAGATTACCGTCTTATGTTTGACCGGCTAAAGCTTCGACTCGGTCTTGTTGTCTTTCTTGCCTGGATTTGACTGGTATTGGCTTTTAAGGTCCCCAGACAAGTTTTCAGCAGACGGTAAGGGAGCTGGAACAGACGGGACAAAATTTATTTTTCCCCGATTTAGTAGTGAAACAAGTTTGGTGAAATTGACTGGCGACTGGTGGTTAGAATTTGTCTACGATATGAAATAGTTCTAGCGCAGATAAAGCATATTTTTAACAATTTTTGTTAAGTCTTCAGTTCTGTATGCATTTCTAATAATCCCATGATTTACACCGACCTACACTATAAACTCAAGGATGTATAATAAATTAAATGAATAAATAATGTGTATATAAACGAAAAATGATCCTATTAAATATATAAACGAGAACCAAAAAGTAAGGTAAAATAAAATAAATTATCAAAAAAAATCGGGTTGTCATGCAATTGTTTTCAAGTATCGCCGTGTAAACTTCCTTCTTACTAAAGTCCTGACGAAGTAAAATTGTACGGTATTGGTGCTACTGATTTAATAACAGAAAATGACTAGAATGGAAGGTGAAGGATGTTGTATTCAGAAATAGAAAACAAATAACTTGGCTCAACACAAGGCAAAAGGCAACAAGTGGATCCTTGATTATTTGAATTCCTAGTGAGCTTTTTAATAGTCCTACATTTAACATCCTATCTAAATTAACCTTTCGCATTTCATTAATAAAGACAAATTATACAAAACACAAAAGGCAAAAGACAACAATTGGTTTGTACAATTTATACATTTAATTTTTTTAATTCTATGCCAAAGATTAGTAAACAACACCAATTTTAAAAGTAATAAAAATATCAAAATAAATTATTGAAACATTAAATGAACTCGGCGTTAAAGCTAAATAGCTAAAACTCTTTCAGCAGAAAGTAGGCAATTTGATGTAATAATAATAATAAACAATAAGCGTTCGGATTCAGTAGCGGCGTAAGCCAAATGGCTACAACTTTTATAACAGCCTGACTTTATACAACCATCTGATTTTTAGATCGCAATTTTTACTTTGAACACCTACTTTAGTTAATAAACTTGTAGAGAGCTTGGGGCCAAACGTCTAATGTTAGTGACAGTTTGAAAGTTTTTTTTTTTCAGATCTGGTCTTGCCGGATCGATCTATCGCCTGACACGTTTGCGCTGTCAGTTAAAGACTCTGCTGATTACAATGTACAAAAAACGAATAAAGAGTTAACATTTCTCACCGTCTCGGCCCACCCTGAAACTAAAATTTTGAATTAGGCGGCATGGCAAGCTTAGTAATCGGGCAGGAAAAGTACCCAGATGGTCTGCGCGTACCAACCCGTTATAGCCTTTATAAGTTAACAAAATTAATGAATAACGTACCAGTCGGTATAAACCTTGGATAATTGTTGGATTTTATATGTAGATTCAGCATAAACATATTTAGGGGAAGAACTTGTTTATTGTTATGGTGAGATATGCTGTTTTTGCTAGTGTCAGCACGTGGCCTGAAAATCGTCTGCCGGAAGCGTTTACCGGAAAGTTAAGTTTTCAGTTTGATTTTGATTGTACTAAAGAGCGTATAGCTCACAAGACTAACTCCAGCTTACGCTGATATTATTGAATTGGTTATCAAGTCGTAAGGCTTATTTAGAATCGACGCTAAGCTCAAACAAAGAGTTGGTCAGTGATCCACCCGGAGAAGAAAATCAAAATCAATCCCAGACTTTACTGGAATCAGGACAAGTACGTGGCATGGATACAATCTCCCACCTACGCCTTTTAATTGTTCAAGGATACATTACTTATACTGAGAATAGAGAATACTGAGTACTGATACTAAAAAGCTAGGCGGAAATTCCGGTACCGACAGCGCCCCAGAAAAAACACTTATTTTTTTTAAAAAGACCAACAAGAATCAAAATACCTATTCATGGCGCAAAACAGTACAACAGTACTTACGAAGCTGTAAACATGTCCCTAAAAGACAAAACTTTTCTGAGAGAATGTCTGGCCAAACGCGCCAGACAATGTTTGAGCAAGCCGCCAATGCGGAAGAAGATGAAGATTGTGAAAACGCAGTCGCTTTTAATACGATTAAAGACGACAGTGACTCACTTGACTCCGACGACTTTATTAATTTTTTAGAGAAAGGTCCCACTTGCCCATCGTTAACGAAGGCTGGCGGGAAGAACCATAAAAATCCCTATTGATACCGGAGCGGCATAAAATAATACAAAGCCCATAAAGGAGCTTGTCGACTACCCGTTCACTGTGAGTTCCATCCATGTCTCCTATAAAGTAAAAGAAAATAAGAGAGAATACTATCATATATCAGATACCCGGTTCCTCAGCTAGAGTGAAAAGGCGAACCCGAAATTTCATAATTTTTATGGGATATCGATAGATATTGGGGAATGAAAAAAGAAAAAATTTACAAATCCTTCTAAAGTGTGGGCGTGACCGGTTTGGCGGCTTTAGGGCATTAGAGTGGGCTTGCCAAAAAATTTTGTCAAATCGATCAAAAATTACAAGCCCAATAAAATCATGAAAATATTTCGAAAAATAGTTCAAAAATTTGGGCGCCGCCGTTTAGGGCGTTAGAGGTTGCGTGGCAAAATTTTTTTTTGCAAATCGATAGAAATTTACAAGACTAATAAAATTATTCAAAAAATTTCGAAGATCTAATTCTGCATAAAAAAAGTTAGATTTGATTGCTTTAAGAGCGGCAAAAAGTCAAGATTATAATTAAGTCTATAATAGTCAGAGCAAAATTTTCTGTAAGGGTCATGCAACTCATAGTTAGATCTACAATGATTTAATATTAGGGGTATGCAGTTTCAAGTGGTATTAACACAAAAAAACAGTTAATACGTTATTAAATGTTGATGCCGTATTGGCGCGTCTCGACTTTACATATGCGGACAAAACCCTGACACAAGGCAAGGGGAGTACAAGTATTACCATGAAATGGAAAAGAAAATAACACTTCTTACAAACAAAATCGAGACGCGGCCACAGCGGTTGTTTTAAATGAACAGTTCCAAAACAAAACAGGACAAGAACACCGTAGCAGACGCGTTATCTCGGCAAAGCATAAACGCATTAGATGACACATACAAGTTGAACGCGTTATCTCGCCAAAAAAAGGCTTGTAAAGACACATACGAGTCGGACGCGGCCACAATACATTGCAAAGAATCACTGACCTATACCATCGACACAGCGGACAAGCTAATTACTTAAGAAATACTAATTCTCTTTAAATTATTAATAATTCTCTTTAAAATCAAAATGAGGCCGGAAAACGTACCACAGTACTTTCAACGGATAAGTAGAAAGGTTTTACGGCACACTCGCAGAAATAGACCCGTGACTGAAATCAGAAAAAAGGGGTGAAGGACACCACAGAGGTAATTCTTTCAGCAACTGCCAGGTGTAATGGAACCATAGATTTAGTAACAGACCAAAAACCAATAAAAATCAGTGATAAAATGCAAGAAGCACTGAAAAAGAGCTTGAAAAAATTCAATAAAGATAGGACGGATAAAGGTTACCAAGTAGGCGACAAAGTTTTTTTTAAGTCAAACAAACGCTTGGGAAACAAACTCTCAGAACAAACAATTGAAGCAGACCAGTCGTGGGTTGCTCATAAAAGGTTCATAAAGACAATCTTTGTTAATCACCCCATATTTTCTAAAGCCGTTACTCGTAAAGTAAAAGGTTGTTAATTTTTTCATAATCTTTTTAGTCTTGTACATTTCTATCGATTTGCTGAAAAACTTTTTGCCACGCCCACTCTAACGCCCTAAACCCACCAAAACGGTAACGCCCACACTTTTGAACAATTCGTAAAATGTTTTCTTATTTTATTTCCCAATATCTATCGATATCACAGAAGAATGATGAAATTTCGCGTATTTGACAGTCGGAGAATCCGACTATATTATTCTTTCTTGATTTATATTTCATTTAGGTTAGGGGGATATTTTCTACCTCTAGTAATAGCGGCTGTAGCGACGACGAATGTCAGTACCTATAACGGACGGAGATGTAGTAATATTGGACAGCTACGGATACTTTAAACATTCAACGAACATGACATCCTATGAACACTATGCAGACCAGAAGGAGAAGCTTAAAGTTTAGTTGCTAGAATAAAACTAGGAGCAATAATATACTGGGATCAACGTTAAAGGTTATCGAAGGAAATCCCGACTTTGATGACTGGGAGCGAATAAAATTTAATCACGAACAACTAAGTAGAACGGAGAAAAGTCAAAACGAGTTAAACATTAATTTCAAGATAGACTAAACGAGCTTACTGACTCCATAAATACGAGCCAGAAATCAGATGGAGATAAAAGAGCTCACCTCCTAAAAATACCAGACGCTAAGTTAGTTTGTGGAAAAGTCGCTATTTATCGGTTCAACACCAATATGACCATCATAGCTGATAACAGGCTCGTCCAGACTGAATGTGGCACTTACTTGGTTAACTACGCGAAGAGGGCTTCCTTGGAACATGTTATGTCAACCAGCTAGGAAACTCAAGAAAAGCTCAAGATGTGATAATTTTCTCCGAAAGTGCTGCTAACCACATAGACACAGTATTTTCTGAACATGAGAGTTGCTCCAGAAAGAATCAAATTCCTATATCGCACCAAAAAAATCCGTCCTTTTACGGACCATCTGCATCTCACGTTCGCTGTGCCGGGCGGAATACAAATGATAAAACTAAACGAAGAATTCATCGAAGAACACATCGCAAAAGTGTTTTATAAGCCTGGAAAAGTGGCTGAAGTCCGAAAACCATTCTGAAGCAGCCACAATCTTTGACCTACACGGTCGAAACTACAGTAAAACCCTGAACTGTTACAGCCCTCACTTCGACATTTTATAGTTTTCGGTGCCAAAAACCGACACATTATCCACTTTAAAATAATCTCTGTACGGATCTATTAAAGAATTTGTAAACGTAGATGTTGTGAACGCTATTTACCAAAACCTACGCACACATGCATCCAGCATACCTTAGTGACGGAATTC